>NC_081405.1:161132693-161432693 GCF_030272615.1 Cryptomeria japonica | reverse complement strand
ACTCACCCTAATCTCTTGTCTACAAGGCATTTTTTGCTTTGGCTCTATACAATTCTGAGCTCAAATGCTTGCAATGAAGAGTAAAAATGACCCTTCAATGGACCTAATTTTGAATATATAAGCTAATTTTTTGTCCAAAATGGTTTCCACCTTCTTTGGAACAATTTTGTCTCTCTTTCCTTCCTTATTTCCCCACTTCATTGGTGGAAAAACATGAGGGGACATATACTCGTCTACATCTGATTTTTCACTTCTTTCTAGACTAACAATTCCTAATTATTATTCTCACCTGAGTAACTTCCTCCATTTTTCATGCTGACACATTTGGTTGTTTTTCAACATGTTCTTTGTCTTTTCAAATGCTACATTTTCTTTGCAGAAACTTGGAAGCATCATTTGTGATTGTGGACCTCACTTCTACGACTCTCGTAGCATCTCTAAAGTGCATTTATTACCTTGGCAACATTTATTATGCAGTGTGAGCTTGGAATATATGTCTTCTAAACTATTTTACTGGGACTGATCCCTACGACTGATCAGTCCACTAAAGTGGGGGCAAAATGTAGTATCCTAAATTATACCCGATGCATTTATGACACTTGTCCATGATGCCTAAGGAACTTATGATGACCCTATGATCAAAATTGCAACATTTTGTCATCATTGGACCTTAATCCCAAGGATCATTGTTTAGCCCTATCAACCCTTTGGGACCTATTCCCAATGGATAGTGTGATGTAGGAACATTCACACGCCATGCTAACATCCCAAGAAATATTCATATTTTAAAAGTGACAGTCACTCAGATGTGTGTCGACACATGTCCTTTGGTCCACACCATTTCGTAACATATCTTCATGCTTGTTTTGAATTAAAAACCCTTTCCAACTCATTTGGGGGGTTCCCACTTTGGGTTCTTGGCTCTTTATCTTTGCACTCTCTCAAGCTCTCTCAAAAATCTCTCTTTAGTGAGCTCTTGACTCATGCAACATCAACACCAAAAGCAAGCTATTAAATAACAACGTCAAGCATCCGGATCTCATGATGGCTTCTTATCAATTCATCTATCAAGTGGGCTTCATCACGCTCGCGGTGACAAATATCAAGGAGGGTTTGATTTCCAAACTTACTCTCTTTATTTCACTTTCATGCAATGAATCCTTTGCATTAATAAGTGTATTTACCAATATTTCAATATTTATTTGCATGCAATAGGAATTAGTTTTCTTTTTGCATCTATTTACCAATTTACCAATTTGTTCCAAGTTATCTATTTTTCAATCTATACCAATTTGGTTGTTCATGGTGGTGGAAACACCTAAGCGGGGGTCTAACTGAGGCAAGCCCCTATACATCCCCAACATTTTCTCCCTTTTTCTACGTGCGTAGGTACAGGTTTGATCAAGCACTTAGACTCTAGGATTTATCCTTTTTGGGATGTACAGATGACAGCGCAGCATGCTAGCGTCCTAAACTCGAGAGCTTCCTAGGTTCCCCATTTTCTCTATCCTTTCTACTTCATCTTACCATTTAAGCGGTTCATAGATTATTTCACCCATATTATATACATTCTATATTTATTCATTCATAGTTTGTTAGCTCATTAGATAGTTAGTAGTTTACTTAATTTTTCTTTTGTTCTATGTTCTATCTATAAGAACCAGGCATCTTTGTCTAGCTCTGTGTTCTGTCTACCTAGGACACTAGCGTACCGCACTGTAGTCCACAATCTGCAATGTAGTCTTGGGCCTGTGCTATCGTCTCAGTTACAGAACTTTGTAGAGTTCGTCAGAGGTTTGTCTCAGTTCTCTGACTATTCCATAGCATCCCTTTTTCTCCTAGCTCAGTGTTGTGCCTGTTCGAAGAGGTAATCAGATGGATAATTTGTCCTTGGGGATTTATCTTTCCTAAGGTGGAAAATTCCATCCATTACAATCACACCTCAAGGTGATAGCATCCCAAAATCATATAGGCTCACATTCCCATGAACAAACAACATAGCAAAATATGAGGCTTTGATGACATGACTAAAAATGGCCATACAATGGAACTTGAAGGAGCTACAAGTCTATGGTGATTCACAGCTAGTCATTTGACATGTTAATGATTATTACCAAACTAAGGATGATAAGATCAAGCCTTACAAGAAACTGGTTGATAGTTTCAAGTAATTATTCACAACTATCACCTTCGATCAGATTCCTCGAGAGCAGAACAGAGCTATAGATGTAATGGCTACAATAGCCTCTCTTCTTGATCTTCCATAGAACTCAACACGCTAAGAGTTCTTAGTTTAATAGCTTTGGATCCTGACTTATGATATCTTGGAATCTGAGATGGTATGTCAACTCACTAGTCCCAATTCCCCATAGTATGATGATTTTTACTCTTACCTGCATGATCGAATCCTTCCATGAAACCAATCAAATAATCAATGAGAAACCTTCATATGCCAATCCACCTAATACATAATCATTTGCTGAAACCCTATACCAATGAAGTATTCATGGTACTCTCCTTTGATGTTTAGATAAAGTTGAGGTGATGATAGCTTTAGAAGAAGTACATGAAGGTATCTGTGGAGCCCACTCAAGTGGCCTTTGTTGGCTAAAAATATCGTGAGGACAGGATACTATTGGCCCTTCATAGAAAAAGACTCCCATTACTTTGTCAGAAAGTGCAAGAAATGCCAAGTACACAAAGATTTGATACATGCACATGTGCAATAATTGCAACCCATCACAACACCATGGCCCTTTTGTCATTTGAGACTTGACCTTGTGGGTAAAATCCATCCATCTTCATCCACTGGTCATAAATTCATCATTACTACCACTGAGTACTTCACAAAGTGGATTGAAGCCATTCCACTCACCCAAGTCACCAATAAGAAGATCACCTAATTCATCCTAAATTATATCATCTATCATTATGTTGTTCCCATATCCATCATCACACATAACGAGATTCTCTTCAAAAATCAAGATGTCTAAGAACTCTGTGAGAAGTTTCATATACAACATCATTTATCCACACCATATTACCCACAAGGAAATGGTCTATTAGAAGCCTCAAACAAGAATATATTGATGACACTAAAGAAGATGATCAATGATGTTGGTTGTGATTGGCACATTTGTCTGAATCCCACACTATAGGCATATCAAACTAGCATTTGAACCCCTACAAGCGTAATCCCATACTCACTTGTTTATGGATTGGATGTTATCTTGCCTATTAAGGTTGAATTACCATCCCTATGGATTTTCTTGCATAATCTAATTAATGATGAAGAATATTGAGTCTCTTGTCTTCAAGACTTGGAACTACTAGATGAGAAGTGACAAGCTGCCTACAATCACCTTGAGGCATACCAGAAATGCATGAGTAGAAGCTATAATAATAGGATCATACCTCGTAAATTTGAGATAGGAGACCTTTTTCTCAAAGAGAATCCTTATAATCAACCAAACAGAGAACATCAGGGCAAATTTGAATCCAATTGGCTAGGTCCATATGTCATCATCGTTGTCTTCACGTCTGGGGCATATGAGTTAGCAACTTTAGAATGGGAACAACTGGTAGATCTACTAAACAACATGCATCTCAAAGGGTTCTACACATAAGCTATGTAGAGCATCAAGTTTGTAAAATCTCCAAAAGACCAAAAATATTCAAAAAAAGTCTTGAAAAAACTACAAAAAAATTAAAAAATCAAGAAAATAGTAAAGAAAAATTAGTCATCCAAATGGTGAAAACCACTTTGGTGACACCTTGGATAAGTATGGATTTGAAAACTTGGCAAACAAATGCCATTCGTAAGTGTTGTTGGAATATTGGCATAACTGATGGAGATGATGATGTACCGATAAAGGATGTTGATGATATAATGAAGGACTATTGGTGATGATATATTGATGGACTGTTGGTGATGATATAATTAAGATGTGATGATTTATGATCAGTTATTTATGTTGTCATTGATCACAACCATGTATGTTTATGTTTGGTATATCATCTAAGTTATCTAAGCCTAACCAGTAATGGAATGTTTGCTAAATTGACAGTCAATCGGTAAGTAGGAATAGTGAAGGAGATGGTTGCAGTAGAGATCCATGTTGACTTAGGAATTGTGGTTTGGAATGTATGCTTATGACATTGTAATGAGTCTATGACTAGAGCCACATCATGTTTGGAGAACCGGAAGTCATGTTTATAATTGACTGTTGTTTATTCAGTGTAGGGTTTGAGAACCGATATCAAGATCTTTGTCCGGTAATGATTTATGGTTTGGTAGTAGATCTTATCATGTTCATAAGTTAGTGATGATGTTTTAGAAACTGTACATGATGATAAGATTGTATTTAAGCACATACAAGGATCAAATTTCTTGGGAAATAGTGAAGTGCCTAGCATAATGTGATAAGGGTTTGATAGCTTATAAGATCGATGCACGGTGATGTGTTATGATCATTCAACGATTGTAATTGTCTTGAAATTTATTGTAATGATTTGTATGATGATCTATAAATGATTTATAATGATTTAATATGATCTATGATGTAAATTTATTTATTTTAATGTTTTTAGGGTTTTTTAACTGACCTAGTTGAAAAGTGTAGTTAGGTCAAGTTTGAGAAGGTTTAGTGTGTTAGTGATCAGAGAAGAAGAGTGTGTCAAACCAGATTGAGATGTATGCATGTGTGAAGCAGATTGGAGCTAAAATGGATCTGTACTAGCAAGTAGAGAGTGCATTGATTAGATCATTTACCTGTTGTTTCCTAACAATTACAACAGTATTAAAATCTTTTAACTGGGTAGGTTCTAACAAGCCTGATCTTGTAAATCCCTTCACCAGGTGGCTCATTAATTTGGGCTTGAATAGTTTAGCAAGGTTACTCCTAATAGGGTAGAGCTCCTAATAGGACTGAGATTAAAATCCCTTCACCGGGTGACTACTAACAAGGTCTTCTCTTAACCGAGCATTATTGTAAAGCTCCTAACTGGGCTAGGCCTTTAACAGGGTGCATTCTGAAAGAGTGAAAATATTTTGTAGGTACCAATTCCCACCATGGTTTCTCCCATTTGGGTTTCCACGTGAAAACACTTTGTGTTCATGTTGTGGATGGATTGTTGAGTTATTCATTTGATGTCTTTACTATGTTTTCTTAATGATGAACACTAAGTAGCTACTGGTAATAGTTTGGTAAATTTGATTTGAAGATTGTTTGATCAGTTATCGGTACTAGTTATGAACTATTTTGGGTGGTGTTTTAAGATTGGTGAAAGATTGTAGTTTATTGTTAATAGTGATTCACCTCCCTATCAGTAACAACTAGATCCTCACATTAAAAAGGTTGTGGCTCCATTGTCATTCATACTTTTTGCGATCACATCCATTGCATCCACTTATACATCATATCTACCATGGCTTGTTATTGATCTACAATCAGGGTTATTGCCTCATATCTCATGCATCATGCTTTCATAGTGACAGCTAACTGCGGGCAAATTTATTTTTTAACCTAATGATGGGAATGGATTCTTAATACTGGCCATTCACCGAGTAAAACATTCATAAATCTCAAAAAGACCAAAAACATTCAAAAAATGTCCTAGAAAAAAGCTAAAACATTCAAAAAATGGAAAACTCAAAAACATCATAAAACATCAAAATCAATCAAAAACATTGCAAATAAACATCGAGCTAGAAACAAAACAATGTTTGAGCTACCTAAAGATGACCAACTATCAAATCAACAAACAATCAAACATCTGAGGAAATCATACGTGCGACCATCTTAACGAGGATACATCTTTCCTTACAATAAAACATGATGACATATCTCTTTGACAAGAAGATTTTGTTTGGGCTAACAAGCACTTAGTCAGGTTATTACTTTGTGTATCAATTTCCTATGCTAATCCAATATATCCACTAGTAATTAGAGTAGTCGGGATGGTTCATGATATCTTTTTCTTTGTTTTCTATCTGCAGATTGTTCCAATGAAGTTCTAGGGAAAATACTAATGGTGTCTACGTGATAAGTTCACTAAGCTACGAGATCCTATGCAAAAATATGGTCATGGATCACTTTGTCTTACTAACTACAACTTATACCTCGACCATGCCTATGTGAACCAAAATGGAGGGGAACCTTCCTTGTTTAAGATGTTTGTTTACAGGTGGAACACAACCTTGGTTTCTGATACCTCGGTCAAGATCGATACTACCATGCTTGATGAGGAAATAAAGCATTATTATTCAAGCCATGGATCTCCCATACATCTATTCGTTCATACATTATAAATATTTTGTATGCATGCATATGCATGGAACAGAGTTGCTATGAGGAAGCTAAGTATAAGGGACTTTTCTTACAATCATGATGTAGTACTCTGATACACATCACCTTACTTACATCTACATCCAACATCTACATTTTAGGAGCATTAATCATTTTCACAAGGGGTATGGATTAATTCATATTTGGATACATTTATAATACATAACCATTTCATTTTTTAGGACCATTCACATTAGGGACATAGATTTATTCATTTATATCATCCTTACATATTCAACATTCATCAACATTTAGTGCCATTAGATTTATATTGGATCATGATTACATTTATTCATTTATATCATCATTACATTTATTCATTTATGACATTATATCATAATTACATTCATTCATTTATATCATCATATCATCATTTACACATTCATTTATATCATCATTAAACATTTATTCATTCATATCATTATTACATTCATTAATTTATATCATCATTTACACATTCATTATATCATCATTACATTCATTCATTTACATATCATCATTACATTCATTCATTTATATCATCATGACATTTATCATTAAATTTATTTATTTATATATATCATTCACATCATTTATATATCAATCACTAAATATCATACACCAACTCATTACATTTTATCAACTCAAACATTGCATCATTGCATCCATTAATCACCATCATCAAAATCATTTACATTTATACATAAATATCAAAATCATAGCATAAAACATAAATCATCTGCATTCACACATCAATATCAAAATCATAGCATAAAACACAAAAATGTTTGGATTAATCACATCATTCATCATATCAAAATAAAATCATTTGCATTAATCACATCATTCATCATATCAAATCAAAAACATTTGCATTCATACATCATCATGAATCATCATATATAAAAAGAATGCACTATATATCATCATAAATAACATGCATCATCATACTACATATAGGATCAATCATAAATCATGCATATCACAAAAATTAACACCAACATACATCCTCCATAAGTAATAAATCATATAAACATCTCATATCATTGCTACCAAAAAGGAGATCTCATCATATATCTCTCATGAAAAAAGAATACATGTGTATCAAAGTAGAATAATGTCAAAAATACAAGCTAGCAAGAGCCATCCAAGTGTCAATATGTAATAATATATCTGAATAACAAAATACAAGAGGCAAGGGAAATCAGGTGGTGCTCTTGCTAGATGTGGAAGGGGCACCACTAGCTAGAGGTGGTGGATGAGGGGGATACCCATGACACCCTCGCTGCTTTGTGCTCTCTGTGAATGCTCAAATCTAGCTTTCTGCATCTGGGAATAGCTCATCGCCCGCTGACTGCTAGGCAATACCTACTCATATAACCCCTACTAGTAGTTGATCTCTGACTAGCCCGCCACATCTCCCTCATGGCCTTAGTAGTCAAACCCTAACCCTGTACTTGCTCTAGGATGCAAATCCTGTCATGTGCATGTGCTAGTTGGTCCATGGCATCATCTCGCTCTCTCAAAATGGTCATCACCTTGGTCCTTGAGAAAATAATTGTACATCTTGAGAAACTATCTCTACATCCCTATCATCCATCTCTGCATCTAGGGCATAGATCTGATCCTCATCAATGGTAAGATGAGCCTATAATAGAACCAAAACAAAATCCCGAAGGTCTTCCTATCTTGCTATCCTAGTTGCCTCTCCCTTTGCCTCATCGCCGCCTCTGTCGGTGCTGGTGCTACTACATGTATTGGCTGAGCCTGGAGAAGTCAGATTGGGTAGGAATTCCTACCTCTCCCACCTCTTACGCCTCCTCCACCTCCTCCACCTTCACCTCCACCTCCCCCATCTCCTTGATGCAAAGGGTTTGGTGATAATGAGAAATTTCCTTATCTTCTTTTAGGGTTAGCACTTGGCACCATCCAATGGTCCAATACCTCCAACCTTCCAAAGATTCTTAAGCTTGTCCTTGATCCTTCCCAAGCATAAATCAACTCAAGACAACTTGGTTTCACAAGGAGGCTCCTACTCCTATGTACTCAACCCCTAAACCAAGACACCTCACAACCCCAAGCCCCTTGCCAACAGGACCTTTTGCTCAAATGCTAGAATATGTCATGTGTGAATATTTTAACATGTTTGAAAAGGTATTTTCATTGACTTAGACCTCTTTGGTCTGTGTTTACAAGCCTTTTCTGCCTTTTATTCTTAAGGACCTAGGAAATAGGGCTACAAGCAATTAGGCTTATATTTAGATTTTTTCCTCTTTATCTACCAAAATATCTTAACAACCCCCTGAAAACATTTGATATTCAAATACCCTTTTGGACCTTCTAAATGATCTTAAACTTTTGCATCTAGGTTTTGAGTGCAATTGTTCAAACTCTATTGTGCCTATTTTCACCTAGTTAGCTGGTATAGGGGTTTTAGGTCTCAAAACCTTCACTAATCAAATGGGAATGAAGTTAGGGATTTTGGAGAGGGTCTACACATGTCTAAGGGCCCCCTTCATGCAATTTTTGACCATCTTTGTTTCCACTGCTCCAAGGATTCAATCAATTCTTCACTGCACAAACTTGCCACATGGGTAATGTCAAGTCTAGGGCATCACTCCAACAGTGCAAGGTGAGATCTTATGCTCCCCAAACAAATAAAATAATCTATTATACATGGTAATCCAACATTACCTAGGGTTTCAAACCATTCCCATTGAGGAATGTTGAATGGTGCCTCCTTTTACATCCAAACCTTGATTTTTGGGGTTTTTACCAAGAAGTGAGAAAGAAAATTCAATTACTCCTCAACCATAGGTTTTCAAGACCTCAAACCTACATCAAATGAAAGGTGATTCACTGTTACAACCAATTCAAGACATTATCCCTTCCATATGTCTATATAAATCCGTACCAAAGCCAAGAACACAAGAAAATGTAGTAAAAATGACAGTTTCAGAATGGTAGGAAGCATAAATTTCATTCAAAGTTTCAATATAACCTTTGGGAATTTTTCCTCAGGCTTAAATAAGGCCAATTAATCCTTCCAACCACCTCCCAACATACAAGTGCAACCAACTAGCTGTTGGGCAACCATAACTCAAATATTTGTAAAATTGCCTATGACAACATAGCAAATTTTGACAAATTATTACATCACACACTTAACTTCATACCAAAGGTTACAAAGTGGACACACAAAATCTCTAGGACCCCTAGACACCAAAAACATAAATAAAATTCCCATTCAAGGCTTTTTTGACCAAGTACACACCTTGGAGCCCTAGGGCTTATTACATAGCATTGGTAGCATTGGACCTACCACATCCATTTAGGAGCTACACAAGAAACCTTCAAGGGAACACATCATGTTGCATTCAAATAAATGTTCTTGCACACCTTTGAGTCACCTTTGAGTGCCCCTACACCATACTCCCCTGGACAAGAAAACTCAAGTCCCTTGAGTTGCCAACCGGGTGACTGAGGTGCCATGTTTTATGATATCACTTTCAAACATCCAAGTAGCTTCAGTCTCAGGGAGGTCCTTCCACTTGACCAAGTAGTCCTTGTAGACCCCTCTTCTGGTTTATTTGATCACTTTGGAATCAAGGATACTCTCCAACTCCAATGGTTTTCTTGGTGGCAAATCCTTCACCCAATCTACATCATCTTCCACAAGAGATGAACCAGGTGTTGCATCAAGTAAAGGACCCTTGAAGGCTGCTAAATCACACACATTAAAAATGGGACAAATCCCCAAATCTAGTGGAATTTCAACCTCATAAGCATTGTTACCAAATTTATGAACCACCAAAAGAGGTCCTATCTTCTTCATGAGTAGCTTAGAGGGTTGGCCCTTGGGAAACCTTTCCTTCCTTAAGTAGGCCATCACCAAATCTCCTACCTGAAACTGAACATCCCTTCTCTTAACATCGGCCCTAATTTTGTATTTTTTTTCACTTTTGTGAAGTGAAGTCTTGACTTGATCATGGATCTCCTTCATAGTGATGGCAAAGTCCTCTCCCTAAGAACTCCTTCTTTCCATACCTCCAAGGTCTCTAAGTTCAAGTGCCCCTCTAGGAAATAAGTCGTACACAACCTCAAATGGGCTTCTCCCTATACTTCTATTAATTGAATCATTATATGCATATTCAGCTTGTCTAATCACCAAATTCCAACTTTGTCCATGCAGCTTGGTAAGGCATCTAAGAAGATTTCCAAGAGATCTATTAACCACCTCAATTTGGCCATCAATTTGAGGATGGTATGCTAAAGAAAATGACAGATTGGTACCCAATTTCTTCTAGAGAGTCCTCCAAAAATGACCCACAAACTTAGAGTCTCTATCAGTGACAATATTGAGAGGTAGACCATGTATCCTTACTCGGTAAACAGCTCAGTGAATATTGCATTCGGTGAATACAATATTTGAATGCCTCTATGGCACTAATTATGGACCAGTTGCTAAAGATGACTTCAAAGACAGGTGGAACCTCTCCACCACTACTACTAGCAAGGATAAAGGAAGAGAAGGTCTCATTTGGTATTTTCCTCCTCAGGGGTGGATTAAGGCTAACTTTGATGGGGCCTCAAAGGGGAATCCAGGTAAAGCCAGATATGGGGGCATTGTCAAGAATTTCACTGGAAGTTGTTTAAAGGCGGTGGCTGGTCCTTTGGGGAATCAAACTAGTCATTTTTACAAAGCTTCAGCTGCCTTGAACACCTTAATTATAGCCAAAAGTCTTAATTATGATAAATTATGGCTCGAGGGAGATTTACTTAATATTATTAAGTGTTTGAAGGGGGAGTCAGAGCCATCTTGGTCAATTGAAAATATTATCATGAAAGCTAGGGAGATCATTGCAAGTTTTAAAGAAATTATTATTCAACATGCCTTTAGAGAGAAAAATAGTGTGGCAGACTGTCTAGTGAATATAAAAGCTTATTCTGACTCCCAATCAATTTGGCACAGGGAAGATCTCAATTTAGACATTAAAGAGCTCCTTAGAATGGACCGTCATATGGGGAGAGAAGGACAATATAATCATGACAAGGATTATGAATAATTTATGCCTTGATGGAAAGGTCATCAGTACTTGGTAAAGCGGCAGATCCCCAACAATATTTAATAATTTTCCGCACACTTTGTGGGTTTCCCGGTTCAAAATCTTGAGCAACTTCGGGAAAGAAGGGCTTAGTTTGTAGAGAAACAGAGTAGATAGTCTGAATCCGAAGATGGGAGGAGACCTAAGGAGGGAGGAACTAGAAAATACGTCAACTTGGAAAGTGATGCCGAAAGTGTGGGCGAAACTGGAAAAGGGTTATCTCACAAGCTTCATGGAGAAGCTCATGGACTATGATAAAGGTAGGGTAAACCTCACTGTTTCCAATATTTTCAAAAATTGTTCTAATGGCTCCTTTAAAATCTATGGATTTAAGTTCAAGCTAGACACTGGGCTCATAGCTACAGTGACTGGTATGCCCCACACTGGGCTTAATTTCTTTCGAGACCTTAAAGTCTCCAACAATGTGGTCAATTTGTTCTCGTGGAAAGAGAAAGAGAGGGCTAGAATCGGCAAAGCCACTGGGGGCTACTACGAAGCTGCTAATATCAAGAAACTATGGGGTTAGGTTCTGAACGCAATTATGGAATACATCATGATTGAGGTCTGATTCTCTAGGGCCCACACCTACCACTTCATTCTCTTAAACCATTTCAAACATGAAAAAAAGGTATCTTTGCCCTACTACCTTTTTTAGGTCCCTTTCCAGGTCCCTCAATAAACACAGCCTAATTCTCCACTATGGGCTTTTGCTGCTCATCTACGAGCATTGTAAAACCCTTGCCCTGATGGAAAACAAGAGGATATCCTCCTCTCTGGGTAAGAGAAAGATGGAGAGAGGAGACTCCAGCAAGGAGAAGGCATCCTCTAGCCAAAAAAGAAAAAGTTCCCCTGGGATGGAAACAGAGGAAATTGATAAGGAATGCAGCGAAATGGAGATGGATGACTCTAATGGTGAAGACAGCTGGAACGATGAGGAGTTGGGTAATGAGGAAGAAAGTGGTGATAATGAGCCTAGTAATGGAAGCCCTATCCTCAGTGATTGCCCTAGTAAGGATAATAGCCATCCTATGGAGGATGTGGATTTCAAGGATAATGAGGAAACTGATGTGAATTTTGAGAAGGAAATGAACAAAGATTCTGAGAAGGACCTGACTAAGGATAGGGTTAGTGAGGATAAGGAAAGTGTGGATAAAGGGTTACTCTTGGATAACCTCAAGAAACTCACTTAGGCGAGAATGGATTATGACAGATGGACCTATGAGCTCCTGAAGAACCTGGAAAAAAAGGGGAAAAACATGAATGAGAAGAGGGAGGATGACAACAGAGATTAGATAAAATGGAAGCAGAATATGGAGGATAAGGTTAAATCGCTGGAAGAAGGGAGAGAGGCAATGGAAAATCTGATGGGCGTTATCCCGAGTATCCTTTAAGCTTTCACTAAAAATTTGTAGGATATTTCTAAGGTCTTTGATCATACTAGCTCTCCTAAACCGCTAGTGGAACTTGACTTGGATGAAGAGACTATCCAGAATGGTAGCGGTGAAGCTACTCCAGTTGGTGGCGTTGCGAAGAGGACCAAGGCTAGTGTCAAGAAAGTTGTGGTTGCTTCTACAAAGGATCTCCCTAATCTCAGGGATAATGTCAAAGAGCTACATGAAATTAGCAACACCTTGGCGAATGCCTTGGAAAAAATCAACTAGTTTCTCTCTTGGAGTCTGGCTGGCTTGCTGGCTTTGTGGGGCTTTTTCTAGTTTTCTTTGGTTTTCTGATAGCTTATCGATGGTCTGTTCCTTTTTGTATCTCTTTTCTTTTGTTGCTTAAGTTCTGCTTGTAAAGGGTTTCAGGGCCACTTCAAAACCTACTTTTACCTTAATCAAAAACATATCAAAAATCAGTTTCGATCCAACAGTTCAATAAAACATTATTCCCTTCTAACAGAGACCATTTTTTACTGTCACTAAAGAACAAGCAAAAAGAATGATTTTTTATTTGGAAATTTAACACATGTTTATTATTTATAAAGACCAAACATCAAATATGTTCAACAAACATTAGAAATCTTTTAGTCGTGGGTTCGAGCCCCACGGTGGGTGCCAAAAATGTGTGTGTAAAATTTGGGGAACCTGCAAGGACACAAACACTTCAATAAACCATTACTTGCATGGGTTAGTTAATCAAAAATAACAAAATGAAATCCATTGCAAGTCAGCTTATTGACTCCTAGAAAGTGCGAGTGTGGATTGCTCTCAGATTGCTAAGCTATCCAGTGACTAGGCTACACTCAAATGGAGGATTTTTAAATGCATGCAACTAGGCGAATGCAAGATTAATAGTTAAATGCAAGATTGAATGCAAGATTAATTGATTAAGCAAAATGAGATTATCAAGCTAAATGATCAAAGCTCTAAATGAAGCTCAGCTAGATTATATGCAAGAAGTTGAATCTAGATAAGAGAAATGAATCTAAGCTAATGAACTAGGAATCTAAATGATTCTAAGAATAAATGAAAGCTATATGAAAACTAAGTTTATTGATGAATTAAATATGCAAAGCTTCTTCAAAATTTCCTTGATAACCAGCAACACAATATTAGCATAATAACGATGTAAAATTCTGAGATCCTGATTAAAGAATGAGAGCCTGAATTTATAGGAAAATCAAGAGGGAGACCAAAGGTCAAGATTGATCTTTAATGAACGGTCGAGATCGATTCAAAGGAAGCAAAATCTAGGTGAAATGACTTGATTGGATAATTTAAATCCATTTTGGAGAGATAAGATTGAGTTCAAATTAGCAACTCAAATTCTTTCCATTTTTCTCGAGTTTAGTCATTTTGTTTCCTTTTTTGAATTTTTGTGCTCATAATTTCCAATTTAATTTTCAAATTAATTCCTCTTTCTTGATTTGTTTCCTTTTTTGAAGATTTATGGCAATTTTTATTGATTTGTTAAATATGGAAAATATATTTAATCAAATAAATGAGATATTTGATTTTAAAAAGTTTTTCTATTTTGAATTTTGAATTTGATCAATTAATTAAATGAGAATTCAATTAATTGTGTATACACCTAAAAATGGTCTGAAGATAATTAATTAAATAAGCAATTATTTAATTAATCCCCCTTCCTAATTTAATTGAATTCACTAAGTAATTTGATTAAATTCCCCCTTTCATCTACTTATTAATAAATCTAAGGATTTATTTAATAGAAATCATTTGCCTCTATCTTATCAAGTATGGAAAAACAAATGCAGCTAAGAGATCGAGGGAACGAAGAATATTCAATATCACAATTACCACTTTCTCCTAAATCCTTTGGAAAACCATCAAACTCTAAACAACAACCCATTGTAAAACATCTTCTGATATTCGATAGAGCATTCATTAGTGCTTGAACCTTATCAGAGGAGATAGAAGACAAAGATGTGTTACAATGGCTATACAAAGATGAAGAAGTTCAAAAAAAGGTCAACAATGTCAGAATACCTACAGAAAAGTATGGAAAAGGATTTAACATTCTCAGAAAAATGGGATACACTGGAATAGGTCCTATAGGAAAAACAAAAGAAGGTATTTCAAAGCCTATCCAACCTTACACTCAGCAAACTACTGACAAAACAGGCTTAGGGTATGGACAAGTAACTCTACCGAAAAATGCATCTTTTAGTCAACAACAAGAGGAATATGAAAACAGACAAGAACAACTGGAAATTGAAAGAGAAGAAACATTAGCTAAGCAACAAGCACAAGAAAACATGAAATGGGAAAAGAAGCAAGCTTCAAATCAATAAGAGAAATAAACTAAAAGCACCTCTCAAGCAACATTAAATTTAAATCAAAACAACAAAGAAGCTAATACTAATCCATGATAACTCATAGAAAAGTTGACAAAACTCAATCTCAGTCCTGAGGAAGTTGAATATGAAAAAATATAAGATATAACAAGAAAAGCAGAAGAAATGCTATATGATCAAATCTATAGATTGCAAGCTGCAAGTGATACAGATTCTAATGAATGGGAATGGGATTCCTATCACTCTGAAGAATCGGCTAAAGAAAATTTCTTTGAAAGAGATGTAGGAGTCGATGTAGTTCACACGTATGCAGGACAAACATCAGGAACTAGTTCACTTGAATTAGAATCACATTCAGCTGACTTGGACTTAACTGAGGACGATCAGGAACTCCTTACACAAGGTCATTCTGATGAGAGTACCATTCTAGACATTGACATGCATATTGAAAACTTTGATACATCCATCATGACTCTTGAAACCCTCAAAACATCCAAACATGAAGATCCCCTACCTCTAATCCACCTCGAGCTTATTGATTGGGAAAATGAAGGACATACTGCCATTGATACCTTTCCAAATAACCATGCCATATCTATATATCTTAATGCAATCAAACCCATAACAACTCTCACTAGGAATGTTAGCAATGCATCCTCCAGTCAAGTGGGTGCCAAATCTCCTAGTCGCAAAAGTGAAAATAATGAAAAGAATATCAAGTCTAATGCTGAAAACCATTTATTGGTAACATTAGATCAGGAAAAAGTAAAAAGAAAGGACACATCTAATGGTGAAAACCTCCTCGAGGCACTAGAAGATGGGAGATTTGACACTTTACCTAAGCACTATCAAGAAAGGTCATCCATTTTGATCGAACCAACAGAGGTAGTTAACATTGGCACAACAAAGCAACCAAGATTCTTCATCCAGCAACTTCTCTATTAGAAGAAGAAATGCAACAATATATAGAGTTCTTCAAATGACGACAAATCAATTTTGCCTGGTCATATGCAAACATGCCTAGGTTAGATCCATAGCTTATTATGCATCACTTGAATTTTAGTCCAGAAGCCAAACCAGTCAAACAAAAGTTAAGAAAAATGCATCCTCATATTTCCCTTCTAGTCAAAGCAGAACTAAAGAAATTATTGGATGTAGGATTCATCAAACCTGTAGCATATCCTTAATGGGTATCCAACATTGTTCCTATTTCAAAACAAGATGAAAACATTAGAATATGCATAGACTTCAGAGATCTTAATAATGCATGTCCAAAGGATTACTTTCCTTTGCCTAACATTGACATCATTGTAGATTTAACTACTGGACACTCCATGTTCTCTTTAATGGATGGTTTCTCCGGATACAATCAGATCAAAATAGCACCCGAAGACCAAGAAAAGACAACTTTCACATGTCTATGGGGTACTTTCTACTGGAACATCATGCCTTTTGGATTAAAGAACGGAGGTGCTACATATCAAAGAGCTATGACAACTATATTTTATGAAATGATGCATACATTCATGGAAGACTACGTGGATGACATATTGGCTAAATCATACAACAGAGAATAACATATAGAGATACTGGAAAATATCTTTGACTGGTTAGAACAATACAAGCTACGGATAAATCCTAAGAAATGTGCTTTTGTTGTCACTTTAGGAAAGCTATTGGGATACATTGTTTCAGCTAGAGGTATCAAAGTGGATCCAACTAAGGTTAAAGCAATCATGGAAATGAAATCTCCCAAGAATATCAGTCAACTAAGATCACTTCAAGGAAGACTCCAATCAATCAGAAGATTTGTTGCTCAACTAGCAGATAAATGTCAACCATTTACTCATCTATTGCACAAAAATGTTCATTTCAAATGGGACCACCAATGTGAAGACGCATTCAACAAGATCAAGGCATATCTCATGCAACCACCCATCTTAATGTCACCAATTCTGAGGAAACCATTGTTACTCTATGTATCAACCACCGAAACATCATTAGGAGTTTTGCTTGCACAATAGGATAATGAAGGAAAAGAATGATCTATCTACTACATCAGTAGAACACTAGTAGGATACGAGATGAACTATTCACCAACAGAAAAATCATGCTTGGCAGTAGTTTTTGCTTCTCAAAAATTACATAATTTACTATCTCACTCCATCAAGTTGATAGCTAAAATTGATCCTCTGAGATATTTACTCGGCAAAGTGCACCATTAACAGGATGACTAGCAAAATGGATCATGATTCTGAGTGAGTTTGATATTGAGTATGTTGACATAAAAGCTATAAAAGGACAAGCCATTGTAGATCAACTACCTGAGGCACCACTTCAAGATGATCATCCTTTACAGATTGAGTTTCTCGATGATGATATCCTAACAATCACAACAAAAACATGGCAACTATACTTTGATGGTTCATATACACAACACAGATCAGGAGTAGGCATTCTATTCATCACGCCACAAGGTCATACAATCCCAAAAGCATACAAATTAAGATTTTCATGCACCAACAACACAATAGAATATGAAGCTTTGGCTACAGGTATCAAAATGGCTATAGAATGGAACATTACACAACTTCAAGTCTTTGGAGACTCTCAACTCATCATTAATCAAATTAATGATGGCTATCAAACAAAGGACGAAAAATTAATGCCTTATAAAAAGATGGTTGATGATATCAAGAAATACTTTGTAGAAATAACTTTTCAAATTCCAAGGAATGACAACAAAGCAGCAGATGCCATGGCAACACTTGCTTCTCTCCTTCAGACATAGGAAAATCAACAACATTATGAATTCCTGGTAGAAGAGTTGTTTTACCCTGCTCATAATTGTCCTGATTCCCAAACTATTTGTCACCTTGTGGGGCATAATTCCTCACGCTATGGCCAAACTTACACATACCTGAAAGACAACACCTTACCTCCGACTTATCAAAAAATCAAAGGAGAAACTTTATTCAGCAATCCTCCTATTTTATTCTCGTCATGGATACCCTATTTAAATGAGGTCTAGACGGTACTCTTTTAAGATGTCTTGAACAAGAAGAATCTGAGAAGGCCTTACTTGAAGTCCATAACGACATTTGTGGCACTCATTCAAGTGGTCTTACCCTTTCAAAAAAAATCATGCGCTTGGGCTACTATTGGCTGACTATGAAACGAGATTCTTTTTAGATAGCTAGAACATGCAAATAATGTCAAATCCATGGGAATTCGATTCATGCACTAGCACAAGAACTTCATGCTTTGGCAACATCTTGGCCTTTCTTCCAGTGGGGTCTTGATATCGTAGGAAAGATAAATCCTTCTTCATCTAATGGGCATAAATTCATCCTTGTAATTGCTGCATTTATCTTGAATTACATCATCTGTCGCTATGAAATACCAATGAACATTATCACTAATAATGGGTGACCATTCAAGAATCAAGATGTACAAGAGCTATGTGAGAAATTGAAGATCCAACATAGATTCTCCACACCCTACTATCCACAAGGGAATAGACAAGTAGAAGCATCAAACAAAACTATTCTAAAAATCCTCAAAAAGACAATGAATGATGCTGGAAAAGATTGGCATATCCAATTAAACCCTTCTCTATGGGCCTATCGTACTAGTATCCGTATACCAACACGTGCCACACCTTTCTCTCTTGTTTATGGATCAGAAGCAATACTGCCAATAAAAGTAGAGATACCTTCTCTACGAGTATCATTAAAAGGTCTCATCCTAGATGAAGAAAAATGAGTATCTAGACTGCAAGAGTTAGAATTGATCCATGAACAAAGAAAAAATTCCTTTGATCATTTAAAGGTATATAAACAAAGAATGTGTCAGAGCTATAATCATAGGGTCAAATCATGAATCTTTCAAGTAGGGGAACTAGTACTAAAAGAAAATCCACGCAACTAGGCAGATCAAAAAAATAATGGAAAGTTTGAACCAAACTGGTTAGGCCCATTTGTGATCAAAACACTATTTGGGTCAGGAGTATATCATCTATCAATACAGGACAAAGATTAGCTTGAAGAACCCATCAATAGCATGCATCTGAAGAAGTTTTATGTCTGAAAAAGAAGAAAATAAAAAAACAGTGAAAAAGAAGAAAAATCCAAAAACAGTGAAAAAATAGAAAAATCCAAAAACAGTGAAAAAGCAGCAAAAAAAAACCAGTGAAAAAGCAGAAAAATCCAAAAACAGTGAAAAAGCATAAAATACAAAAACAATGAAAAACAATAAAAAAATTTAAAAAATCAAATATGAGAAAAGTGTAATAAAAACAGATGGTGAAAACTTGGCAAATAGGCGCTATCTATCAGCTAGTTCTTCCATCTATTAGTTCATACATTCTTTCGCTTGCATTCATTTTCCATCAGCGTTGTTCATATGCATCATGAAGCCTTTGTACATATGCAGGCATCCCAACTAATCTCTTGCCATGGTTTGGATCATTAGTTATATCATAACGACTTTGTTTCTAGGCTTGGGGCAAAATTCTTGATCATTTTGAGCTTAAGCAAATAGGTAGAACAAATAGTTAGACAACACTTATCAAGCGAAAACACTGAGACACATCCAACATTGAACATGAAATCAAATTATCAACCATCAAACTATCATAAAGTCAGTCTAAGCACATCACACACTTTTCAATGGATTATATCTTTTGGATAATGATTTTAACATGATTGTTCAACTTTTCTATAATTGATTTTCGCTATCATGATTTCTAAGTGACTCCAAGATGTCTTTGACTAGAGGAACAAGGAATGAACATGATATTTTTCTTGACTGTTGTCTAAAAATTAATCATTAATATGTGTAAATTTATCTCAGGACATGATCATCGGAGCATCATCGAAGACATTTCCGATTTGTGTATTGAAATGGTTAATACTGACTATTTTACACAAGCAACACTCAAGTCATTTTGGTTTAATTATACCTCGATGCTTGTGCTAACTTGTCATATCAAAATCTAGGAAACCAGTGCTCAGGTCATCATGGTTTAATTATACCATCAATTTTTGCACTCACTTCCCAAATTCCAAAAGCTCAATGATGACAACAAGCAATAATCCAGTGACTAGTCCAATCGTGGCTTTGCATTTCATTAACATTCACATCAACATTTATCTTGCATTCCATTCTTGCATGGGATCACAAAAGCTCATTTTATCCAAGGTCAAATCTATCGCAGGAATCATCAATGTATTATCATAGGTGTATACACAATTAGAATGATGACTCATCTTTCTCCAAATATCGTCAACCTAGCACAAATCTTATGCTACCCCCTCAAACATACCAACATCAGCAAATCTAAATCATCCTACAACCTGATATCAACAAACTGTCAATTCTTTATCCAATCAACCTTTTACATTCTATCAATCAATCGCATCTGATCTATTTTATCATGTCTTATACTGGATGTATCTTTCCTTAAACCAGATGCTTTTGATCAAGTCTTATACAGGATATATCATTCCTGAAACCAGACGCTTCTGATCATCTTTGTCTTATACAGGAGGTATCATTCCTGAAACCATACTAAATCTGGATCTTATCAAATCTAATCAATCTTATCTTGTTAATCAAGATTTATCAAACCCTATCAATCATTGTGGTCAAAGAACTCACATTTTCATCAATCAATGTTGTAAAATCGAATCTTTTCTAATCAGGACATCAATTTCACAATTATCCAATCACTCCAACAAATCAATTATCTCAATTGATCTCCCAAGGGGGCATACTCATACTACAAATTTATCAATCAAGGTCTGGGGCATCCTATCAAATCAATATCATCATCAAAATAAGGTTATTCTTTGAATCAACGCGTCATCATGCCTCGCTTCAAAGAGGGGCTAAATGTATACACCTAAAAATGGTCTAAAGATAATTAATTAAATAAGCAATTGTTTAATTAATCCCCCTTCCTAATTTAATTGAATTCACTAAGTAATTTGATTAAATTCCCCCTTTCGTCTACTTATTAATAAATCAAAGGATTTATTTAATAGGTTCATTCTCATATTCCCCTTTGATTGATTAATTCAAATTAATTAATTTTCCCTCCATCTTTAATTAATTCTTCTAATCTTCTAATTAATTAAAACAAATCAATTTATGAGTTGTTGAAATTAATTAGCCTTTTCCTATTATTTGAAGTTCTAAATTCAAATTACCCACATGTCCCCTTTCCTTGAACACTTTTCCCTCTCATGAGAAAATCTTTGTGACACTTGTCACTAAGTGTTCCCTTTCATTCAACCTCTTCTAGAAGCCTCTTGACACTTGTCACCATAGAGATGACAAATGTTCCCTTTCATCCAACCTCTTCTAGAAGCCTCTTGACACTTGTCACCATAGAGATGACAAATGTTCCCTTTCATCTAACCTCTTCTAGAAGCCTCTTGACACTTGTCACCATAGAGATGACAAATGTTCCCTTTAATCCAACCTCTTTGCCAACCTCCTCCAATATCACCATTGATATATTCAAACTCAATCTTGACCATTGATTCTTGCCACCTCACCCCTACCCTTGGAAATCTTATAAATAGACCTCAATTTGGAGCACAAAGGACCCTGATCTCATTCATCCCATCACATTTGCATTTCAGGCATTGTTATTATAGGCATATGCAAATCTTAGTTTATCATTTGAGCATTGTTATCATAGCTTAATTGCATCATTTCAGCATATTTTCTAGCATAATCATGGACTCATGTAGCTTAATAATTACCATTTCTAGCTTAAATGCATCAGCTATCATTTAAATCCTCCATCTAGGTGTAGTCAAGTCACTGGAATTTTCCTAACTAGATCTGAGAGAAAAATTCATACTTGCATTTACTAGGAGGTGATAGATCGCTTAGCTATGGTTCTATCTTTCTTTGCTTTAAATTCATTAACCATGCTTGTAATGATCTATTGAGTGTTTTGTGTTGCAGCTGCAGGTATACACTTCACAAGCACGACAAATTGTAATTGCCATGTTTCATTTTTATACCTTAGGAATTAATTAATCAGACTCTCATGATTGATTTAAATTGATTATTTGATTCAGGACCTTGATGAATTTTATTGAATTTAAGCACATTAGTTGAGATCAGGGGCCCATGGTTTTGGATGACCATTTTTAGGGTATTACAAATAGCATAACACAACTTGCTAGAGATTTTAAACATCTATGTGTTGCATTTTCAAGATGAGCTCAACTAGAATAACACATATCGCTAGACTCTTCCAACTCTTCCTTCCTACATGGATCACACAACATAACACAACTTGTTATCCCATGAGAATTCATATTTTTATGGACCACCTAGCATAACACAACTTGCTAGCCCATGGAATCCATGTTCCCTCTTGTTATCTCTCATGGATCACCTAGCATAACACAACTTGCTAGCCCATGGAGTCCATTTTCTCTCCTTTCTTCTCCCCATGAGATTGTAGCATTTCTAGTTGTTGGATTGTGGTTCATCATTCGATGCATGCTCTTTCTCTTTTTATGTGCCACTTGTGTTCTTGTAATAACATTTCGAGAATGAGATTAGTGGCTGAGGAATTTTGATAATTGATCTGTCTCTTTAACTAGTTGACTTGGAGCCTTTGTTTTTAGTACTAACCCCTTTATTTTGTGTCTTTTGACTTTGATTGTCTTTGTTTGGATTTTTTTTTATCTTAGTCTTGTTTTATGTATCCTTGCATGTGATTGTATGAGTTAATATTTTAAAGTTGGGGGGTTGTTTTCTCAAAATTAGTGATGTCTTATCTCTTTGATCTCACTCCTAGTTTCTCCTCTCTCTCTCTCTCTCTCTCTCTCTCTCTCTCTCTCTCTCTCTCTCTCTCTCTCTCTCTCTCTCTCTCTCTCTCTCTCTCTCTCTCTCTCTCTCTCTCATCTTTCTACTTTACCATGAGTATTTGCATAGGCTCATACTCCTATTAAAGTGGGGGCTAAATGTAGCATCATAAATTGTTACCCTACACAATTTACACCACCTTTTGTACCCCTAATTTAGCACATCCCATCCTAATTCTCCCCTAGGCCTATTTTGGCCCTTTTTACTCCAAATTTGATGTCACTTGATTACATGACTGAGTGAACACCATCTTGGGACTGTTCTTTCTTGATTGATTTCTTGTTTACCCTATTTGGGAGGACAAGGAAACTTGGGATACCCTTGCTTGGAATAGTGTGCCCTATGCACCATGGTCCCCATTAAACAAGCCCTATTTCAAATAAGTTAGGACACTTTCCCTCTCTGATGAGTTTTGGTCCCCATGCCTCAATTTGACTATTGGAGGTCAGTGTAATTGGTAAATTACCTAGGTAACCTTATATAAAGGCATCCTATCAATTAATTTTAACCTAAGAAAATCTAAGCATCCATTCACATCATAAGTGTCTGTTATCTTCTCACATCAAGCATCAAGAATTCTCAAGCATTCAAGGTACCATTTCATCCCACCATATCCTTCAAGCATCATGGAGCAAATCATATCAACTTTCATGCGAGTATATGCTCGTTTTTGAGTTTTCTATGTGTTGTCGTGTTATTACATCAAAATTTGTGATCACATCTAGAGGAAATTCCATCATCAACCTACATCAATCATTTTAGATATGAGGTATATCATCTAGCATTTACTTCAGAATTTATATTTTCTATTTCAATTCAATTCAAATTTAATTACTAAACTGAGGTTTCACCTAAGGTAAACCACCATCAACAAATCCTATTTCTTCCTTTCTATGTGTAGGAAATCGATTCAAGGGTTGCGAGTGAAGAATTTGATGGAGTAGAAGATGACAATCCGAATGACATTTTTAAGGTACCAAAAGTGGAGGACTAGGTTGATTGGCAGTCCTCGTCTCAAGAATTTATGATGAGATTTTGATAGAAGATTTTGTGGATAATTCTAATGTGGAAAATATTTTGTTTATCTTCCCCCAATATTTGTACGACCAAGTTAGTCTACACCTCCTAGTCTCAAAAAATTAACCTAAAAGTTTTGTCACACATTTGGATGTACTTCTCATCCTTAGATCCAACTTTATAGTTCTACATGATATCTAGAATTTACTATTCTTGTTATTTTATGTCCAAATCTCATTGTTTGTCCCAGATCTAGCATTGCAATTCAAAATCTAATTCAAACTCATTTTCAACTTAAACAAAGGAGGAATTAATCTGATATATATTTAGCCCTTTTAGGTCTCGATCATTCAAATTCAATCTCCTCCTTTAATGTTTGGTGGTTTTACAAAATTAGTGGCTTTACTAACCTAGGTTACAAAGTCCTAATATCACCACCTTACAGGTGCTAGAAATGTTTTAATTTGTTAAACATTGTGTCTATGAGAGACTTTTATAATCTATTTTTATTAAAATTTTGTGACTTCCAAATAAAATAGGTAGTTATAGAAACTAAAAGGGCCACTAGGGAAAAACCTTTAAATAGGTAATCAGATAATGAGAGGGCCAAATTTTTTATCCCCCTTGTCTTTTGAGGCATGAATGAGACATGATCAAAGTAATTTCCTTGAGGAGGACAACAACATATCTTTCTTTTCAAACATAATTGTTCATAAAAGACAAAGTTTGTGAGCTTTTTTTTCAATTAAAGAAATAAAGGGGGCATCTTGAATCTTTATGTTCATCCATCTTTCTTTATTATTGTTGTTTTCTTGTGTGTTTGTTGCAATCTATCCTTTATGTCATATCTTTTATATTAGGTTATGAGTATGTTCATTTCGTGATCTATGAGTCATAATGTATTTTATTATTTGAAAAGAATCACTCTTCCCTTCCCATTGTCCTTTTTAAGTGCCGAATAGGTGGTCTTTGTGTCATCTGTTTTGTATTCCCTTCCTATTCTTAGTTTATTGTTGCATTTTTGTCATGTTTATGAATAAGTGCTAGTTTACCTTTCCCGCTTTCTAGTCAAAAGCATACCCCCAAACTAGATTACATTAAACAAGGGTGTTATAACTCTAAAATTCTAAGGAAGATCACCAATGCAATGATGATCTCTCTAGCTATCAGTTACATATTTGTCCTTTGTCTTGGGCATATTGAATAATTTTTGTATTTATCTTGAAAGGACAAATCTTTTTACTAACAACTACTAAACATGTGCTTTCTTTTATAGACAAAATCTTACACAAATACAACTAGTGGTACAGTAAAACCATGTCCCACAAAACCATGTGCGAACCCCCCTTGACCCCACATTTAATTTTGGGTACTAAATTTTCTCTTTTTAAATATATTTTCCCAATATTAAATAATTACAATATAATATTATAATGTTACAATACAACATCACAATGGACCCAAGAATATTCCAAAGGAATTTCTACATGTTACATGTCCATGTGCAAGATCACATAATAAATAAAATATGACAATTATAAATTTATAATGCAAGATGTACAACACCTTATTTCCCAACAGATGTGACATTGAAAGTCAATTAGATGTACATCAATATTATACAATTTATCTCTTTTTCACACCCAAACTTATTCTATCAACTTTCACAACCAACTCATCAAAATATTATGAAATAAATTAAATAATTAACTATCTAAGTTTCCATTTTATTGAATTCATGTCATTAACACATTTGTCCATTTTCATAATAGCTGTAAGATAACTAAAAGCATAAGGAGCTGCAAGAGTATATATATACATATCCACAATCATGAAATATAGTAAATCAGTAATCTAGCATAGCATCAATGTTTAGAATAATCCCAAAGTCATCAAAACCACATAGAGTATCATAGTCTACCAAATCAGTTAAGTCAAGATAGAGTCATGTTGGGTGTGTAAAATAATAGGTCTCATAGGTTTGACATTTTACTTTGATGCTAATGGTGTTCATACCAAGTATCTTGGTGCGTCTTGGTGCTAAATGTGCTCTATGCCCTTTCTAGGCTAGTATAATCATTAATTCAATATAAATGTATATTTTAATTTTTTTTTAAAATATTTATAAATATAATATATATATATTTTTTTTAAATGAAATATATAAAATATAATATATATAACAGTAATATTTCTAAAAATATGTTTGAATATATGGTGTGAGAACTAAGTCTATACACTTTTATGACAAATAATTCTCTCAACATCATACATGTGTAAGTGAAGTTTTATTTAATTTAATATAAACACAAATTATAATACACAATGAATAATTAAAAAATCACAATACATCATTCATAATAATTAATAAATCACAATACATCAATTTGAATGAGAGGAAACTTCATTAATAGTGAAATTCAAATATCCATAATAACCATCTTCACTAATAAATAGAGGCAAAGTGCACTTTTTGATGGAAAAGGAGGAACCTTCACATTAATAGTAGGGTATGAGGCTTCTAACCTATAATTCAAATCTATTATCTATTAGCAACCATATGGTCCTATTTGTTTGTACTTGAGAAGTAGAATGAAACAAATATGACATTTAAAATATGAAACCTATTTGTTAATCAATTTAAATTATCAATTGCTTGTGTTTACCATATAAGTTGATAATATACAAAACTTGTTAGTTAAATGAATAAAGGAATCATATTATCATTGATTTAAATAGGAAATGTTTTTCAATGGAACCTTCTCAAGATTGTTTTGATGGTCTTGCATGTTTTTGAAATATCGTGAATCATTGATCATGAAAGTTAGATGGAATAATTTTGATATAACAAAAATAATATTAAAGTATTAGATAATGAAAAATTATACTAATATGAAAATTGTATGTTAAAAAATATAATATTAGTATTTTGATCAAGCAAATAGGACATGAAATAGGGATAAATTGACACTAAAACATGCTACAAGACCAAGAACTAAAATGAACATAAAATACAATATTGAAAATGAAAAATTATGCAAATTTTGATAATAAATTAATATATTTGGATTTCATTGTCTAAGAAATTCTAAACTTGATGATGATCTCTCTAAGGTAACATAAAAGAAAGTAGTTATAGGAGCTCCAAAGGGTTCTAAAGTCACCAAGCCATATTAAAGAATGGGTTGTGAAATTGTAATTTATTTAGAGCCTCCCCAACATCTCAAATTCATAGGATTCTCAAAATATTTAGAATAGTCACACTTCTCAATCTTCTTATAGAAATTTTGTTTTTAATTCCTTTGAGACAAGTTCATTTTTGTAAATATAAAATTACTTACAAACTAACTTAACTACATTAAATAAGTGTAATATTTCATAATTTATTAATATAGAGAACAATTTTAAAATTTAGCAAAAACATGTGCCAATATCTAATTGATCTAATTCAATGTTACCCTTTAGAAATTCCAATTTAATTATATTAAAAACCCTTCTCTGTACTCAATGTAAAAATTTACTTAGAGTCTACTTTATCATTTTTATTTCTAAAACTCATAATTTTAAAAATACCAAATAATTACAATCATTTTATGTTAACATGTCTTTTTTGATCAACGGTTAAGAATTATAGATTTTAACTTGGGCATAACTAGTATAAAGAATATGTCATTGATTTGTATAGGTTGGGGGCCATTCCTCTACTTTAATAAAAAAATTAAGTATAAATTGAATTTTATATCCACTTTATTAGAATTTTTTCAAGTTAGTTTCAAGGTATTGAGTGGTTGGAAATAGACCCAAATTAATTATTCATAGAATTATTATCAAGTTGAATCATTATGGTATATAATTATTAAGTAAAATGTAAAGTTCATAGCTTCATTAAAATATGAATAATTTTTGTTTCACTATAAAGGGAAGAGAATGTGTAAAGGGAAGAGAATGTGTAGAGAGTTAGAGATGAAAAAAGTGGATCATCCCTAATGTTTTCATTAATTTTTAAATCTTGGAAACTTTCTTAAGGAAATCACTTAGTTAATTGTTATTAATAATTTTTTTATAAAAGTTATAAAATCTTAAATTAAAACATCTTGAAGATATTATTAGTCTTAGTGATGTCACAAGACTCCCAATACTCAAGATATTTTATTCTCTATTATAATATATTATCATATATTCCAAATTAGAAAAATAAATAAATTAATACTTCAATGATGCTTATGTAGGATCTACACCATTTGATCTACATATCATATATTATTAACACATTAGATTAACAATAAGTGCTAAACATTATAGGATGTTATTGGATTCACTTATTAGTTAGTACACAATTTTAATCAAGGAATTGAGTACACATTAACCTATTGATATTGAGTCTTAGATAATTTATTCATATCTATTAAATAAAGGTAACCTCGTAGGTATGAAATCTAAAATTAAACATAATTCACATCCATTAAATTGTTAATTCCTTGAATAACCTTATGAAATGTCCTCCTATATTTCAAGAACAATCTGAAGATCATCCTCCACCATTGTTTATTTTATTTTTGTTTCCCATTGTATAATTTTAATTAGATTTATTTAGCATAGACAACAACTAGACTTCTATTTAGTGTCATCTTAGGATAAATATGTATGGTTCTAGATCTAGAACATAATACAAGAGAATAAAACAAAATTACTTGTTGAGATGGTTGAATTTAATATTTGAGCTATTTGATTGGTTGAGATATGATAACCATTTCTTTTATTCATGTTCCTATTGTTAGTGCAATAAAATTGACTCAAGTGATAATCTTGTATCCTAGAGATAATCTAGCTCCTAATTATAAGATGTATCTAAATATATTATCTTTATTTTATTTTTATTATTATTTCATTAAGGTAAGTCCTCATTCAAATAAATGTTATGATATTAATGGGTAAATTTATCATTATAAAGGGAACATTGTCACTATTTCTATCAATTTTGTTTTCATGTGGATTTTGAGAAAAAACATTCAAAATATAAGGATTTTGCATACATGGTGTTTTAGTGATTATGCTTCAGTCGAAGTTTAGTTATGTGTAGCATAAATTAATTATCTTTCCTTTAATTATGGTTGTGTACATAATTAACATAAAGAGAAAGATATATAAGGAACAACAACAACCTAAACTATCCGAGTATGTGTATTTGGATTTTATACTACTAATTTATATCAAACTTCATAAAAAATAGTATTATTCCAATATCTTAAAACAACAACAATGGAGGATTAAGACCATAACAATAACATAATATTAGTTTTCTAAACATACATGGTAACTTGCGGGTCAGTGCAAGAAGATGAGTCCACTTTTTGGCCAAAAAGTGGAAGTGTTTTCCCTGATTTTCAGATTTTGTCTCATTTGAGTTTAAATTTTGAAATACTTAGAGATTGAATCTTGGAAAAAGTTAGTAATATAAAAGATAGCCCTCTGAGTGTACTTTCCAAATATATAATTTATTTTAATACCCACAATAAAAAATAACTTTTTGAATGGAGTTCTGAAAACTATGTTTCAAAAATGCCTGTTTCAGGACCATACCATGCATGTGTACAACCCACACTTTTTGACACAATTAAAATTATTTTCTCAAACCGTTTTGGGAAATGGTTTGTAACACACTGAAGATTGAGGAGCATATTTTTTTGTATTTTTTTTTCTAATTTTTTTTTTTAATTAATTTTTTAATGGCCGTAATTATCTTTTTAAAAATTTGACGTGTACGACCCACATAATTTGATGTAAACTTAACATTTTTTGATTTTTTTTTTTCAAAATACAAAAGAATTTTGTGTAGATTGATGACATATAATTTTTTTTCCAAATTTCTTTAAAATAAAAAAGTTATTAAATTAACAAAATTAGTTAATATTTCAAATTTATGGACCCAATTTAGTATAAATTAAATGAAAAATAGTTAAAATAATCAATTTTTAAATAAATTTACATATTTAGAATCTAGACAGTATAATCTGAAATGGGTTTTAATTTCGTATAAAAATTCTCTGGTTAGAGGCACGTAAACTATTTCTGAAGTTCATATTTGTGCTTTCATTCATGTAGATTTGAATTTGCAGGTCCATGTCTCAGGTGTGGCCATCCCAGGCCTATCCCAGGCCTAATCCCGAGCCAAGTGGCGGGTTGTGGAATCAACTTCCACAAAACGGGCCCCTATTTTCAAACAAGGGCGGCTTGTGGAAAAAAAATGAAAAATGCCATTTAGAAACGGGGGCCCTCTTTTAAACAAAACGAGCCCCCGTTTTTAGAAACGGGCCCCCGTTTTTAAAAAATGGGCCCCCATTTTGTTTAAAAGCGGGCCCCTGTTTTAGAACAAAACGAGGGCCCATTTTTTTTTCTTCGGACCCTCGTTACCTTTCAGCTTGGGAGCCCGAACCATAAACGGGCCCCCGTTCTTTGAAAACGGGCCCCCGTTTATAAGAGCATGTTTTCCAACGCGTGGACTTCTGTGAATTTGTGACTCATTACCTTGCACTTGCCCTTGCTAGGGATAATTCCGTACAAAGTCATCATTAGTTACAAATCAATGATAGTCTCTTAATCTAGAGTTATCAAAGCTAATTTTTTAGAGTCCTCAATGGTGCGTGAGTCCCAAGTCCATGATACAAAGGTATTGTAAAAAACATTGGTATGAGAGAGTAATCCCTCTCCTACTTAACTTTAAAAAAAAAAAAATGGATGTCAACTTAGCCCAAAATGATATCTCTATCAAATTTATATAACCCTCTAGAAGATGAGAATTCTAGAAAATAAAAATAGAAATAATAGTTTCTTTTGATACTCATGATGACATGAAGTGCAAGAGAAAATAATATATAAACTACCCTTGTATAACACAAGTGATTAGGATCATCTTAATTCTCAAGATTGCATGATGTGTAAAAGAAGAAAATATATAAGCCTAACCATGAAAACTCACATATATTCAGAATAATAATTTAAATTTATTTATAAATTTTATCTTTTATAATACATGTTTAAAAAAATAAATTAATGATTCGATCCAAATTGTTTTTCCATAATGATGGTTACACCCAAAGAGAATTTGCAATAAAATCATAATCACTAAAGCATCAAAAGTATACATTCAAAATAGAAACATGGATTCCACTAACAAGTTCATGTGGTTTTTAAAATTTTATTTGAAATGTCCAATTTTTAATTTTGTACGCAAACATTAAGCTAGTGATGAGAAAACATACACAAAGAGGTTCTAATTGAAATACTTGATATATGTGAACAAGTATACAAAAATTATCTATAATAATGTGAAGTTCTCAAATCCATCTTTCTAACTTTTAGAGGAACATGTAATCTAATATTATGTTAATGAATTATTCTCTATGAAAAATAGCCTACTGATATGTGAAAAAAAGGACATTGGGATATATTAGAGTAGTGCATGAGTGGTTCTCTAGTGATAAGTGGTAAAAATAAGTGGTCTTAGAAGAAATTGATGCCATAGAAAGGGTGGCATAATGTAATGGAGGGGCAATCAAGATTGATGTATTTCTATTGGACTTTTTAAGGTCTTATGGTCTAAAAAGGACCTTGGATCTAGGCTTCCTCATGACTATGGGAATTATGGCATAGAATCAAACATTGGTATTTGATATGGCCAAGTGGTCAATATTGAAGAGGTTTTTATTAAAACCAATCAGCTATACCTATATAGTAAAATAATAGAGCATAAAAAATATTTTTTTAAAGTAAAAATGTAGATTCATACCAATGACCACCAATGTAGTGAATATTCCATCAATGTTCTGCTAGTTGTGTTACATCACAAATATGACTCAAAAATAATACTAACTATGTGGCTTTCATATGTTTATGTGGATTTCAAAAAATAAAAATTTTGACTTACAAATTCTAGGTTTAATTCCATAATGTCCAAAGAAATTGACACCAACAATTATTAAAGTATATACCGATTTATGAGTTTTATGGCCTTTTAAACTCAACGACAAGGTCTATTTTATCTATGATACACCTTTTCATTTTTAAATCACTCCAAAAAAATAGATCTATAAAATCAAGCTCAAATGATCCTATAAAGTAAGCACTTGTTGAGGAGCTATGGGATAGATTATGCATTTTATTTAATAATAGAATAAAATAGATTTATCTTTCATTTTGATTAATAATAGAATGGTCATGGATATAATTTGATAATGAGGTGGAAAGAAAATAGATTTAATATATTTAATTTGAATGAAAAAGATGGTGTTTAAATTATATGTTTATCTAAGTAGTTGAGTGGATTGTAAGTGAAATCAATTAGTTATTTAAATGATTAATTATTATGGAGAGATTAATTTTATATGTTTAAAATAAATGATTCAAAGATCTTAAATGCCTAACCATTTTATAATACTTATCATTTTCTTTGTCATTCACTAGGTTTATTTATGTTGTTCTTGGTAATCTTGTACATATCTATGTTTAAAGAAAATCTCATTTTCAATTCTATTTTATTTACTTTGAGCTCATTATTATTTTTTGTCTATATTGATTATATTAATAAATATAGTAGCTCCTACTATCTTACTATCTTAGTGACTGAAATCTAGACTCTCATCCCAATATGATATTAGTCAATGTTTTCACCATCACTAAACTCTAATGAATAACACTGGGAAATGAAATACCCCTATCATTTAAACTAATTCATTAAGTCTTCATTTTTTACAAGATAATATGAGATAACATGGATTTAAATAGGAAATAATATTTATAAACATTAATTTGAAAAACAATATATTTGGATGTAAATCACAGTTAAAATATTCATCATTGAGAGATATAATATAACAAATCCTATTTTTTTAGTCATCTTCTTGTCTCAAAATTTGATTAATATAAGAAAAAAAAATTAAATCACTAAAGTTCCTTAATTAATTTGTGTTCATTGTCATAAAATTCTTAGGACTTATATCCATATATTACTATTAGGAAAATATAGGGTATTACGGAAATCCCCCTACATTTACTCTTGGTTTTGAGATTTCATCTATGTGTTCTAATTGATTTATATTTGATGGGATAAATCTTGTGTCACACAAATTTTAAACTTGAAATTTTAAAAAATTTGAATTAAAAATTACCAACTACAATCCTTTATTTAGTCATTGTGTGACAATTTAGTACATAGTTGCTTAATAAAATTTTATGTCTTGATGATATGAGATTTCCACAATCCATAGAATTTTTATGTGAGAAAACTTATGGAATCGATTGTGTGCAATTTTTTTGAATCAACGTTTAGATCACACTTCATGATCCATCATTAGGATGAATGAGAGCATAAGAAGCAAAAGATTGAGTGAGTGCAGACTAGGAGGAAAGATTTTATATCTTGCTATTTAATTTTGCATGCAAACATTATGCTAGTCATGAGAAAACATACAAAAAGAGGTTCTAATTGCAACACTTGATATGAGTGACCAAGTATACGGAAATTATCTATACTAATCTGAAGTGCTCAGATCCATATTTCTAAATTTTAGAGGAACATGCAATTGTTACAAGTGTGGTTGTTGTTGCATCAAAAGATCAACTTGTTAACGCCCGATACAACCACTAGACTTATAGAATCCACAAGAGGTGGTTAAGCCATGTCACAAACTTGAGCGCTACGCTGCACAACACAAGGAGACCAAGGGTGCACACCTTGCAATAATCCCCCCTAACGCAAGCAAGGGGTTTGAACCTATGACCAAGCTCTGATACTACTTGTTACAAGTGTGGTTGCCATTGCACCAAAAGATCGACCTGTTAATGCCCGATACAATAACTAGACTTATAGAACCCACATGAGGTGGTTATGCCATGTCACAAACCCGAGCATTGCATTGCACAATACAAGGAGACCAAGGGTGCACACCTTGCAATAATAATCTAATATTATGTTAATGAATTATGCTCTATAAAAAATAGCCTATTGATATGTGAAAAAAGGACATTGGGCTTGTTGTCCTCATTTTTGGCTATGTCACAAAAATAGGATAGCCCCTACAAATTTTGTCCAATTTGTAGTCTACGTGCACTAAGAACGCTTTTCCAAGGTATTCTTTTTTCCCCTCATGCATGATTTAGGACCCTCAATTCTTGATTCGAAGGATCTAGTCCTTTTTTGGGTCTTTTAAGGTAGTTTATTATGTTTTGGTGTAAATTGGGTTTACAAACCCGAATTACACCTCTTTTCTGCACACAAGTGTAAATTGAGGTTACAAACCCGAATTACACTTCCCTTTCAAAATTTTAAGGTCTACTGCAAATTAGGTTTGTAACCTTGATTTACACCACCTTGCAGTCAAGTCTTTCATGTCAGGTGCAAGTCGGGGTTATAACCTCGACCTATACCTCGAGCCTTAGAAATATTGTTTTTGGTGCAAGGTGGGGTTACAAACCCAACTTACACCAAGTCTTCTTGTTCTGGTGCAAGGCAAGGTTGTAACCCCAACCTGCACCAAGTCTGCCATTCTAGTATAGATCAATGTCGTAACCCCGACCTACACTGAGTCATCTGAAAATAGCGCAAATCAGGGTCGTAACCCCGATCTACACTGAGGTCTTAACTAATGGTACAGATCGAGGTCGTAACCCCGATCTACATCAAGTCCTTTCCTAGTGGTGCATGTTGGGGGTATAACCATGACCTACATTATTTCCTTTGCATGTTTTCCAAGTACCATGAGTAGGTGTAAATTAGAGTTATAACCTCGACTTGCACCAAGATCATTTCCTAGGTGTAAATCAGAGTTATAACCCTGATTTGCACCAGAGTCAACTTTGTCATCTTTTCTTCGCTTTGGTTTTACATAAGTGCAAATCAAACTTGTAAGTCTGATATGCACCTATATGAATGTTGATCCTTCTCAAATGCAAATCAGACTTATAAGTCCAAAATGCACTTCATGAGCCCCTTTTGGTCATTTTTTTCCAACTTCCGGAATTCTTCAAATTCATTTCTGGAACTCCACTCTAGATACCAAATTTAACACATTGAGACTAAATGATTATGAAATACAGGCTACCTTGCAACAATATGAAGATTTCTTGAAGAAAAATGGAGACTGTTAGGATTCCCAAAGATACTGAGAGGGGGGGTGAATCAGTATCTGACCGGTTTATAAACTTACTTGACTTAAAACATGAACAACATATTAAAACTATGTACTGGTAAACCAGAAATAATGCAGTAAACAAGAATAACAACAACCACATGAGAAGCACACCATAACATAGTATTTTAACAAGGAAACCTGGTCTAGGAAAAACCTCGGTGGGATTTGTGACCCACAATATTCGCTTACTAGCCAATAAGGGAATATTACTCTAACAATAGGGGCCTACACATGCAGGAAGGCCAAGTGCCTAGATCTCACTGCTCAATTACAAAAGAAGTCACACTGACTTACAAAAATGGATTATACTAATCCAATGTCTTGTACTGCTTCAAATCAGCATCTACTATGCCAGATTCAGTACCGGCTTAAGCTCTGCTACAACATAAATCCTTAACCAATATTTCGCATATTAGGTCTACTTATCTCGTATCCTATTTCACACATGTCCTATTACAAAATGATCTCATACATATATGAGTCATATTACAACTCGCCATGTTGGCTTACAATGATTTTATAATTAATTACAAAATACATTTCAAACAAAATTTAAGTCGACCAAGGTGTCGATATCCTTCCTTTCACTATCGGTGTCCTGTGTGCCGGTGTAGAGTCTATTTGTCAGTGTCAGTGCCAATATCTTTGTCTTGTCAGTGTCCTATGACTGCAAGGTTGCCATCAATGACAAAACCTTCAATCACTTACAATTTCTCATTGGAGTGTGCATTTGCCAACAATCTCCCCCTTTGGCATTGATGACAACACTCATGAGAAAAATCAAAAGGTGTCCAAAATGATATCTAAAAAACTTATCTTTCCAAAATTGTATGCTCCCCTTGAGCAGATGAAGTCCCTTCCTTCTGACCATTTTTCTCATCCCACTACTCCCCCTTTGACATCAATGACAAAGGTTGTCATTCGCTGTCAGTGGAGTCCTACCTGGATTCTTCTAACCGGTGGGTTACAATTTGAAAGATATTTGTCAAAACTAAGTTTATACCATTGCTAAAAGTTTTGCTATCTTTTATTGCCTCTTGTGTTCTCTACACTGTACCAGTGAGTATGTGCATTTTCTCTTTCGGTGTCTTCAGTCCGGGAACCAGAGCTTCAGATATTTCTTTTCTCAAAGAATTAAGGTATTCAAGTCTTGGACTAAGTCTGCATTTCAAGTCCTTTGCCTTATCCTTTATTCCCTATTTGTCATTTTCTAACTTCTTGATTTTCTCTTCCTATTCTGCAATCTTCTTTTCTAACTCCAAAAATGAATCTGATGTTCCAATCAAATTGTCAGCAATAGTATTTATCTTTTCTCGAGCTTTGTTGATCGCCTTGTCAAGATCTTCTGTTAATACATTCATTTTGCAAGTATCCATGTACAGTTTCTTAAAGTCATAGATTATTTCTCCAAGTTTCGGTAAAAGGGTGTCCATTTCTTCCTTGTTCTCCTTTACAATATCCTCAAATAATTTCTCTTTTTCTTTTATCATTCTCTCCTTAAATGTATTCTCATTTATTTGATCAATAGTTAGTAGGTTGTCGGTAATGAACTTAGACAATGTGTCTAGTTGACCTAAAGAATCTTTATTTTCAACACTGCACTTTGGTGCTATCAATTTAAGAATTGGTATTATATCATCAATAGCCTTATAGGCTTGTGCATTGCATTCGGTGATCTTCTTTATTGAATCTAACAAGACCTTTGTTACATTAGTAGGTCTGAATTCTATCATAGTTGTTCCAGATGTTTGTCCAACAGTATTTATAATAGCCATGTTACCAGTTGTGGTTATTACCTTGCTTGATTCAACCTTTGGTAGGTTTGTTTGTGTTTGCATTTCTACAAACAAAGGTTTATGCTTTCCAGTTTCGGCCAGTGGCATTGTGTCTGTCTAAACCTATGCTTCAACCTGTACCAGTTTTGGTTTCTCTATCTATGTCTCGGAGGGTTTTGCTGAGCTTTTAACTGCTAGTTTCTCAGATGTAATCTCAGTTTGTACCTTTGAACTCTCTTTAGTCGGTTCTTCAAATGGTTTATATGTTGTTTCTACCGGTTTCTCAGTGGTATCCTCTATCAGTTGCTCTATCTGTGCTGGTTTTTCTGTGTTCATCTCAACCTCTGTAGTTGGTGACTCAGTAGTCACATTTTTCTCTTTGTCCTCAGTGGTTTCTCTGTCAACCACAACGTTAACTTCTTGAGTGTCTACATTTACTGTATACAAAATTTCTGATTTAGGGTTTTTATCTTCTACCGGAGTCTCCATACTCTCAGTGGCTGGTTGATTTTCAATAGTGTCTACCGGTGGAGTATCTGAAAGAGGTGGGGGCACATTATCAGTTATTTTCAAGCTTGGTGGTCCACCTACCTTACCTTTCCCCTTATCTCTGTCCTTTTGATATACTTTGATAGTTTTTGGCCTAAGCAATTCTTCCTCTTTTTCTTTTTCCACAAAGAATATATCTCATCCATCTGCTATTTCCTCGAATACTTCAATTACTCTACCAGTCATTAGTGCTACATGTCGGTGAGCAGTAGAAAATATTGTCTGATTAGCCTGACTGATTAATTTGTCTATTTCATCAGGTGAGTTAACTGGATGCACTGCCAGTAGTTTTTCAATCTTAATCTTTTTATCTAATTCAATAATAGCTAATCTCCTAGCTTCTAATCTCATATACAAGTCATTTGGAATTTCAACAACAATTTGCTTCAAAAATTTCTTGTATACATCTAAGTGTAGAATTACACTATTTTCTATGCTTTCCTTATCATTAGTTGATAGTGTGTTGTATATTTTATTGATTTTCTTCAGCTTACCATCCTATGTGATTTCGCTAAGAAGTTTGTCTATAGGAGCAATAGTCTATTTCACCTTCTTCTTCTTAGGAGTCATTTTCTTCGCCGGAGGCCTTACTGCCTGTTGCTTCTTTCTTGTCCTTTTTTGGTGTAGGAGAAGGTACAAGTGAGGGTTTTCTTTCCTTTCAACCCTTTTAAATACAGTAGGTATATCACTCTCAAAAGAAGTTCCAACCGGTGAAAGATGAGTTTCTGGTTGAGGTGCTTCCAACTCACTTTCACTTATACTAGTTTGTCTCAAAACATCTTCCTTGATTGCCTTTGCCTGTCGGGTTCCTTTCCTTACAATTGCTTCAACTTTCTTAACCCTTTTCCTAGATTGAATTCCACTTTCTATTGTTTCAACATTTCCAAAAACTTCCTCTTCCAGTTCCTTTGGAGCTTCAAGGAGAGCTTTTGCATATGTTTCTATGATGTTGTCGTCTATTTTATAGCCCATTTCAGTTACCCAAATAGTTCGAGGGACAACTACTTCCATCCAAATTTCATCTTTCTTGATCACAAAACAGATTTCCTTTTGATACTTATCCACAATAGCTTGTGATAGTCTTACTCTAGTCTTCATTCGAGCCTTCAATACTTGAAAATGCTCATTTATGTTTTTCTCCCTGTTCTCTCCCATATTGTTCAATAGTTCTAATAGTTGTTTTCCTACTAGTATGTCAAAGTCAAAATCTCTACAACCAATATCGGGTACTTGTTTGGTTATGTACAACATTAGACAAATAAATAAGTTTCTAAATCTGAATGTTCCTTTCTTATCTCCTTTAATCTTTCCCAAATTGTCTATCAGCTCATCTTTAATCCATTCACATATATATATTCTTGCATTATCATTGACCATATCATAGGCACTCTTGATACATAGGCTAGAAACTAAGTTTAACCTATTTGCATGTGTAGCCTTATAACCTAAGATCATACTAATAAATATGACATTTATATCCTTCACATCGTTTACCCTTAGAGATCTCTTATCAAATGTTGCACCAGTAAGGTTTGTCATTGTGTCATTTGAGACCTTCTTTGTTTTGTCCAGTCTGTTATCAGTGGAGGGTAACCCTGTTACAGCTTTTACTACTTCTTTTTTGATTTTATGAATAGAGTCTAACCAGAAAAATTCACCATGTACTCTGCTTAACACAATCCTTATGATATCCTTGGGAAAATCCGGGATACTAAGAATTTCAGTGAAACCTAGGGTTTCTAGTATCTTATGATCAGGTTTGACATTTCTGGATTCATCACAAATCAAAGTTTTAAACATGTTCTTAATCTCATCTTCAACTAATTCATCAATATGACAATGTATATACATCTTAAGGTCTTCAACATATACTACTCCTTTAGGGATTTGAGAAAAAGCACCTATGCTATCATCTTTCTTTGCAATTTCGGGAACCAGTTTGAAAATGGGTCTAGGGTGCTTAATAACCTCAACAATAGTAGGGTTCGCAATAAATTCAGGAGTGGATGAAGATGTCATAGCTATAAATACATCAATCTTCCTTAGGGATGAATGATTTGATGGATTGATTCACTTCTTCGCTTAGAATACCTTCGCTTGGGAATTTTTGCGCTCTCAAGGATTTGAATGCTTGGGGAATGAAAAAGGAGTCAAAACACTTGCTTTATAATATTATTTTTTCCAACTACCACATTTAATGTTTGCTGGTTAAGTCACAACTTAAGTCATCTGCCAGTATAGAAGCAATTTCAACTTCTCACCATTAACAGAGCGAATAATAGCAAGTTTTTCATTTTGTTGCTAAACCCCCAAAGGATTTTTCTTCAGTTAGATGAAGAGTCTCCTGTAGGTGGAGTGTTACTCTATTCTACCAGTGGAGGAGTATTCCCATCAACATTCAGATGTGACTTTCTGATCCATTGTTTTGAGAATTCTTGCTTTACCTCTTCAACCTTTTCTTTACCTTTCAAACTAGGACCTTTGTTATTTGCCGATGATGCCTTACTTCTACAAAATTTTGCAATATGTCCAATTTTGTTACAGGAATAACAAGTCACATTGTTCTTCTGAATAGCTTTCCCATATCCTATGCCGGTATGCATTCTGCATTGATTAGATAAGTGACCAAATCTTCCACAAATATAACATCTTACATTCATTCTGCAATTCTCTGAATTATGACCAACTTTGTTGCATTGGAACATTGACTGGTGGGTGTATTAGTGTTCTGATAATTTCTAGATCTACAATGATTTGCTCTATAACCATACTTGTTACAGTTAAAGAATTTTTGGCGTATGATCATGATTGTTTGCAGTACCGAAGCTTTCACCAACTTCAAAGCCAAGGCCATTTGTATCACCATTAGGTTTCTGATTCTTCAGCATGTCACCAAGTTCTTCTGAACTTTTCTTGAATTTCTCCTTGTGATGATTTGCAGCAGTCAGTTCACTCTCCAAGATTCCTTTCTGTCTTATGAGTTCAGTTCTGTCATTTTGTGTGTGCATAAGATTTGTCTTCAACATATCATTTTCATGACTGAGTCCTGTGTTTTCATTTCCAGCATCATTTAGTCTTCTAACCAAGTCTTCTTCTTTCTATCTTCAATTTCTTTACAGAATCTCATAGTCATATCTTGCATCTCATTCTTTGTTGTACTGATTTCTTGTCTTATCTTGTTTACCAAATCATTAAGAGTTTCCTTTTCATTTTCCTCATTCTGCATCTTTTCACAAAGTTCTCTCCTCTTGTTCCTTGCAATAGTAAAATTCTCTTGAAGTGCTTGAATAATATCTTGAGCAGCTTTCAGATCATCCTCAAGTTTGATATTCATCCCTTTTTCTGCATTATAGTCTGCAAGAGTTGTTTCCAATTGTTTTCTCAAATTTTCCATCTCTATCGGTGACAAGATCTTTCTCAGGTTGTTAGGTGTTTAAAAATAGAGGACCAGGCTCTGATACCAATTGTTAGTATTCCCAAAGATACTAAGAGGGGGGGTGAATCAGTATCTGACCGGTTTATAAACTTACTTGACTTAAAACATGAAAAACATATTAAAACTATGTACCGGTAAACTAGAAATAATGCAGTAAACAAGAATAACAACAACCACATGAGAATCATGCCATAACACAGTATTTTAACAAGGAAACCCAGTGTGGGAAAAACCTCAGTGGGATTTGTGACCCACAATATTCGCTTACTAGCCAATAAGGGAATATTACTCTTACAATAGGGGTCTACACATGCAGGAAAGCCAAGTGCCTAGAGCTCACTGCTCAATTACAAAAGAAGTCACACTGACTTACAAAAATGGATTATACTAATCCAATGTCTTGTACTACTTCAGATCAACATCTGCTATGCTAGATTTAGTACTGGTTTAAGCTCTTCTACAACATAAATCCTTAACCAATATTTTACATATTAGGTCTGCTTATCTCGCATCCAATTTCACACATTTCCTATTACAAAATGATCTCATACATATATGAGTCATATTACAACTTGCCATGTTGGCTTACAATGATTTTACAATTAATTACAAAATACATTTCAAACAAAATTGAAGTTGGCCAAGGTGTCGGTATCCTTCCTTTCACTGTCGGTGTCATGTGTGCCGGTGTAGAGTCTGTCTGTCGATGCTGGTGTCGATATCTTTGTTTTGCCGGTGTCCTATGATTGCAAGGTTGCCATCAATGACAAAACCTTCAATCACTTACAATTTCTCATTGGAGTGTGCATTTGCCAGTAGAGACAATGATGAACAAGGTCAGGCTCCAAACACTCACTAATACATTTGAGGTCAAATTTCGACGAACAAGGAGCATTGTCTGAAAATTTGATTTTTTTTTTTTAAAATGTCCGTGTCCATCGAAATTCCGACGACCTCGGGCATTTTATTAAAAAAAAAAACACAATGCATTTTAATTTTGAAAGAAAACCGCTCAAAGCAAGCAGCGACCGTCTTGCCTCCCTGCCCCCCCCCCCCGCTAGAGCAATCTCTGCACAAGCAAGGTAAGGTTTTTTTGCAATCAAAGGAACTCTTTGTTTTTCAATGAAGGGCAACTATTTTTTTTTTGCAATCAAGGGCAAATAGTTTTTTTTTGCGAATTAATCCATTTTGTACATATCCTGTGATCTTAAAATTCCATGAAATGACATCTCTTTGAGGTATTCTGTCATACAGTTCACATGTCATGTGTATGCTACCCCATTTTGCAATTTTTGTTATTGGAGCATTTGCAACTAATTTCGGACAAAAACCCCCTTCGAAAATGCTTTGATGGATGTCCATACCTTGTTCCAAAGCTCCTATTTTGGCACACGTAGGGAGGATGCTAGCAAATGTTGCATTGAGATAAACATGATTGTATTTCATGAGGATTTGAACTCAATAATATGTTAGATTCTCCCAAGGATGGATGGACTATACACTTGAAAGGTAGATGATTAAGGATGATGACAAGGTGAATTTTCCTTAGAATGATAGGGTTGATTTTCCTAAGAACAAGTAGATTCATGTAAACTAGAGGATACAAATTTGGACAAAATAATGGAAGGAGACTAAAACTAGATAGATTCACCTAAATGAGACTGTAGTCATCTAAGGATAGGAAAAATTCACCATTTGCGTAAGAAAGATGGATAAGATAAATGATTTATGTGAAATAGATTCACCTAAGAGAAAATAGATTCACATAAGGATAGGTGGATTTTCCTAAAGATGAAGGGATAAGACTTAACAAAAAGAGGACTTAGGATGATGACAAGGAGGATTCATTTAAGGATATGGCATATTCACCTAAGGGATAGTGTATTCTCCCAAGAATATGGAAAAATTATTGATTGGTGGAATGACATACTAGATCAAGGAATGATACAAGCATAGATTCACCTAAATATAGGGTAAATTCAGCTAAAAGGGTACCCATGAGATTGTGGTACTAAGTACCTATCTATGGATGGTGTATTTGGATACAAGTATGATGAAACCATGCTTGTGTATGATGAAACAAAGTCCAAATGTCTATTATAGGTCCAACATAATCTCTATTATTTGAGACACCATTTTATTAGCATATCCAATTAGGGTAATTTATGGGTTTAATTATGGATCATGTTGTCTATTTCCATGCACTATTGAACTTATTTGGATGTATTGTGATTATTTTAATTTTGAAGTTATAAATAAACTATGTTTGTACCTTAGAAAGGGTAACTCCAATTGATGTTTGAGCAGTTTATTTGAAAACTTATGGTGATTATTGCCCTATGTTATTTAATGGAGTTATTTTTACACTAAGTAATTAACTAGAAAAATGAATTTGTATTGTTGTACAAGTATGATGAAACCATGCTTCTGTGTTTACATGTTTGTGCATCCTATTGAGAACCAACCTCGTTGTTGAGGAACTCAATAAATGTGGTGTTAAGTAGAAAAATGGAAAACTCAAGAAGCTATGGTGACATATTGTGGCATTAGTAGGGATTATCTCTATTGACCACACCTTTCAAAGATAGTATCCTCTAGTTCTCCTCATAGAATGGACCATTGGATGGCTCATAGTGGTATCCTATCCTACATTTATCTTGATGGCATTGCCGATAGTTGGTATGTGGTTCTTGGTACGGGTTTCCTCTTACCCTATTATCTTATTTATATCTTTGTTCCAACATGTGGAGATTGATTTTTGTCATGCTATGATGATTTTCATGTTTGCATGTGTTTTGACATTATGCAAATAGATATGATGTCACACCATACTTATGTTTTGATATAGTGTAGGTGATGGTTACATGTTGTTGATGGTAGCGATTTGGGTTCAAAGACACAATTCCACACACACACACACAAATATTTGAAGATGCATTTTATATTATTCCTTCTTAGTGGTGATTAGTGTTGGAAGATTTGCACACATGTAGAGAGGAACTCAAGTTAGATACAATAGGTTATGTTTGATAGCATATGAATGTGCCTCATGATGTATACATATATCTTTGGTGTGTGACGTGCATGCACATTTTTTCATAAGACACATTGCTATGTGGCATGTGCCTTATGCATGTCTTCTTTGTGAGGCATGTTGCTATGTGCAATGTGGCCCTAGGTGTGTCTTCTCTATGAGGTGTATTGCCATGATATATTAGGATTTGTAGTGTGTAGGCCACAAATGCATGCATGAGGGACTATTATTATAGTCATGTTTTTTGGGCATGTAGCCTAGACATGTCTTCTCCATTAGGTACATGGCCATGCCATGTGGGAGTTTTTGTTTTCATGCCACAAATGCACACACGAGGGACTATTATTGGAGTCATGATGAATCTTCACTCTATTTAGCCACAATTTCTGGTCATATAGTTATGTAATGTGCACTTTTAAGGATTGTGAAGTTTCCTTCAATTATTGATGATCTCTCATCTTTGTTGCATGGACTAACAATTTTATTTTATCTTGTTTGAATTAGTTTAATCACTATTGTGAGTTTTCTCTATTTTGTAGTTATTGTGGCTATGTTTGATTTGCTATTGGAATTGAACACATTTATTTGACTTATTATTGGTACTATTTTTTCTTTCTTTCAATATTTATGATCTTCGGTAGTTTAGTGAAACTCTTGCTATTTTTTAATGTTGCTATAATGCCCCGCCAGGAAACCCCTAAGGGTTTAAGTTAAAAACACTCAATTAGAGTGTAAATATTTTTATTTTTTTTAAATGATAATCAAGAGCATTAATGAAACGTTACAATATTAAGATAGATTGAAGTTATCTCAAAGTTATCTCTAACTAGATAACACAGTGGAAGGCTAAATGATCCTAAGAGGTTTCCCAACGCGATTACATAACCTTACACCTAACTCAACTTGTGTCATTAGATCCATTAAACTGGATATCTTAATAACGAGATAATGCATAGATCTTGATTATATATGTGTTCAATGGTTTGACATCTTATAACTTTAGGAAGCGTTCAATTACCTTGGGTGGATAGGAGGCCATTGAGGGGTTATTTATTCAACGCACTTTAATTCATAATTACATTAAGAGGTCTCCAAAAAGGTTCATGCGTCTAATATAGTGAAGTCCATTCATTGGGTTTGAGGTATCCATTCACAATTGGTTTCATCCTTTAATGTTTAAAAATATGCCTAATGAGTTTCATTCATTTAGGGTTAAACTACGATTAATAAAACGAGGATTCCTTCATTCGATTTTAAAATATTCACCCACATTTGATAGCTTTCTTAAATATTAAAAAGTATGGTTAATAAGAAAAGTTCGTTCCTTAAGGATTAACTACAACTAATAGAGTGAGGTCCCTTCATTTGATTTCATGCATAGCCAACTAATGAGTTGAAGTTCTTTTATGAAAGGTATAATGTGAGTAGCCATTGAATTCATTTGAAGTTTTAATAATGCAAATAAATGGGCTAACTTCATTAAGATGGATATGCATTAGGACACACGAGAGCATCCTTTAAATTAAAGTATCGTTAACTAGATGACATTCATCATTTCAAGATTTGAATAATATGATCATAGTGACATTCTTCCATTAGGATTAAAATACAATTATCTTATTGCATATTACTCTTTTTGGTTATATGAAGTTAATATGAGAAGGTACATTTATTAAGATTAAGATTTAAACAACTATACCAAAACTTCCCTTTTTTTAGTTCCATTTTAGCAACCATAAGGGATTCTTTTATTAAGGATTAAAATATGGATATCTAGCTGAGTCCACACAATTATCAATTTAATCTGGTGAGGATTATTGTTAAGATTAATACGTGAAATAACTAAATAAATTTCATCCAATGTACAACATGAATACGTAGTGGAGTCCACACGATTGTCAAATTAATCTGGTGAGGATTATTGTTAAGATTAAAGCGTGAAATAACTTAACAAATTCATCCAACGTAATGAAACATAATTAACATGGCGTGATTCATTTACTAAGGTAAAAAAAAGTAGATATTTATATGATGTGCATCCTTTAGATTTCAATCTAGGAATTGTGACGTAAATTTTAACTTTGTTTCCCTTTTACATTCATTCCATTAACATGCTTATTAACAAATTAATCCAATGAAGTATTCTAGCAAGATTCTTTCCACTATTACAATTTAAATTAACATATTTTAAATACTTTGCCATAATCCTAATTTACAATGTTTTATAAATCTGATTTACTACGTTCCTCAAGATGTCTGACTTTGTGCATTTGATTTAAATTCGTTAATTTTCCATCATACGCTTATACCAGATAACAACCATACATGATAACTTAAAGAATAAAACAAAGTAAGCTAAAAACTTCGCATAACACAGATATGATCTCGGAGTTCACCCCTAAAGGGCTACATCTCCGGGTCTGCTCAACTGCAAGACCCCTCTGGCATTTAATATAGTTAAGGTTACATATTTACATGTCTTTACAACTCTGCCCTTTAGGCGAACACATACACTATTCAACATCTACCTCGATGGATTATTACATAGTGATCCCTTTTAAAAGCGGGTCAAATTGATTTATAACCAAAAGAAAACAACAAACCTAGATTCTATTGCTTGACGGTAGCCTAACTAGGGGCTTGACCGACTTATAACCAACCACTATCATAACAAGTCTTGCCATTACATAACCAAATTCTATTATAGAAATTTAAACCTACATAGGCATAATCCGGTAGACATGTTCGTTTACCATATCTGTCTAACCATTAATGTCGATCAAGTTTACGGATTTGATAATTTAACTTTTATTTAAAAATTCATATTAGTCCACCATGACTATTTAGTCCATGTTAAAAATAAGTGTTAACTTGAGTATGATGAAACCAATATGAAGTTTAAAAAAAACTTGTATTCAAGTATGGATTTACTAATGTTGATTCCCTAAAGTCCAAATATATTAATTAATAATCCAAGATTAATAGTATAAGAAACTGAATTTAAAATTAAATAATATCAAAGTACTGAATGTAAATCCCTTATACTAATTTTGAATTCACTTGTTAATCTGATTCTTCTCTATTTTTATTTTTTTATATCTTATATGCAAATATTCATTTATTTATTTTTAAAACAATTATATAAAATAAATAAAAATAAATAAATAATTAAAAATAAAATATGATAAACTTTTTTTAAATTTAAAAAAAAATAAATAAATAAAGAGTGGGAGGGTACCCACGTGGACACCCACATGGGCCCTCCCCCCTGGCAGCCCAACTACCATTGGTAGCGCTGCTACCAAAAGGTAGCAGGCCGCTACCTTTGGTAGCGCTGCTACCATTTGGTAGCAGTTCGCTACCTCTGGTAGCGCTGCTACTAACAGCAGTTGCTACCAGCAGCGATTGGGGGGGGGGGTCACAATATATATATATTTTTTTTTTTTTTAAATAACAAAACAAAAACAGGCAAGAAAACAGATTTCCTGGGCTGAACAAATTTCCTGGGTTATAACAGATTAAAAAAAAACAAATACAATCCCCCTAAAATCCCCAAATATTTATTCCTTCTGTGTTTTTTTTTTTTCGTTTCTTCTTTAGAATCAAATCCATGAATCTTAAAATGAGAAATGATAAAAGAGAGCAACATATAGAGATCTATATATTTTGTTTCCAAAATGTTCAAAGCAATGAAATGGACAATATTCACAACTGGAACATAAAACTCCACTACCCAAATGGTTTTAATCTCCTTATCTACTTCTTTCTTTTACAATCTTGCCCCAAAATGCCAAGATTCTCAAAAAAAAACTCAAATTGAATCTGAAAGTGATCATGGATACAACAGCAAAAAAAAAAAAGACAACAGCATATCGTGAAGAACCAAATCCATTTTTTTTTACATCAATATTTTCTTATTTTATTTAGCAAAGATCAAAGGGAAGGGTAGAATCCTACCTCCAAATGCATTCCGGGAAGAGATTTGATGATGAGCCCCCAAATCTGCTGCTCTAAAACTCCATCCTTTGTCCAAGATCCCCAATCCCTCTTCCAAAAAAACCATGTTTTTCCAAAAAAATGACCCAAAGCCCAAAACCCCCAAAAATATTTCCCAACTAGTTTAAAATGAGAAACCCTAATTTTGCCCTAATTTTCAATTTCGAAATTAGGCATTTATTTTTAAAATAAAATGGATGAAAATGAAAATGGAAGTCATTCATTTACATTATTTAATACATCTTATTCGCTTTCCTTATCAAAATTAAAATGCTTCTATTTCTTATTGCGTTTTTAAATTTTAATTTCTCAATATAAATTTTAAGCCTACTTCTTATTTCGAAACTATTGACCTGGTAAGGCGTTTTGGTTAATTTAATTTTCTAAAAATCAATCCTTTTATACTATATCAACTATACGAGTAAAAAAGGAATAATTTCTTTTAAATAATAATAATTTACCCTTTTTCTTCCAAAATGCGAAAATGAGTAATTTATTTCTATCACCCAAATGACTTTAGATTTTTCCTTTCCAAAAACGCATAACTCATTAAATTCATTATTTTAAAATTAGCTATTAAATTAACTCGCTATAACATAATAAAGCGACATTTTTAAATAAATGACTAATCTAATGCAAGAGTCTTATTTATTCTAATTTCTCAACTACAAATGCATAAATGTTACAAATGCATAAATGAGCACACTAACCCAAGTTAAATACCTTAAGCTTGCCATAATAATAATTAGAGCAATCCCTTTAAATTAACGATTAATCGTATAAAGAAACTACCTATTTAAATTTCTATATCACTAATGTGTACGTTTACTCATTAAATTGAATTTAATACTTAGGATAACAAACTCCACTTACCTCGCGCAAGGCACGCAAATCGAGGAAGTCCTCCAAATCTCTCGACACGTGTCCCAATAAAAAGAAAGTCCCACGAATCCACACACGATGCTCACCTAACCATGGCTAAGGCAAGACGAGAGTTATATGACCACCAAATCCGAATTCTAAAGATGAAGGAGGCATACTCAACCTTACAAATCCAAAGGAGATGAACCTTGCCCTAAGCGGTGTCGTACCTGCCATCTCCTGCACCCATGAATTCATACAAGAACGCTTATACATATACATATTCAATGAAGGCGTTAGCTCAAGATTTATCACAAGGGTTAGGTACAATTACATTTACACGAGAATCGATGCAAAAGCACAATAATAAGTATGCACAGTTATTTATATTATCTAAACTACGCATTGCACCACGGTTAACCTACCATTCAAGAATGTCGCATAGGAGTTCAATCATGGTCAAATGGGTTTTACAAGTCTAACTAGGGTATGGGCATTACATTCTCCCCCCCTAGGCTCCGACTTACTCCTGGAAGTCGCAAAGCTAAACGGAAGTCCTGCAACACTTATTAGTCCTTAAACTCAATTAACAATTATCAATTTGCACAAACAACTATTTTGCCATCATCTTAGAACATTATTCATAAATCCTCTACAAGTGTCATCATCCATTAACGAAAATGCATCTAACATCATTCACATCTTAGAACGTTCTAGAATTTACTCACAATTATAGTAAAGATACAAGACTTTTCCCTTCTTATTACACCAAATTTAAAGCAATTAAAATATATAAGCACAATTATCATACTCATTTATCAAACATGACAAGAAAATATGCTCACATGATCAATTTCTTTCACCAATTCATCTCTTTCACAAAACTTTATCGCATAGAACTAGCTTCAGATATCAATTTTTACAACCAAGTTAACTTTTCAACAAATAAGAACAACGTAAGAACTCAATTGTTTACACTTTTCAGACATACAAGGACCTTTCCAATGACTATGCCCCATAACATAGTGACAAGTTAATACCATTTAATCCATGATTACACATAATATCCATCCACAAGATTGGTTTGCACAACACAATAGGCCACATGTGAGCATGTCTAATGCTCGGTCAAAGGTAACATATATGATCCACATCTCTATGCCTGCTCTCAGAATAAATACATGATCAACAAATGTCCAACATCTCACTCGAGGGCTTGATGGTGCTAGGGTACACCATAGCGGTGCTACCTTCCATACAAGTCCCTCGTGAATATCCCTTGCTGTGTAAGGTGTTTAACCTCCAAGAGATAGTCACCACTCATAGGTAGGTAGTGGATCCTAGCTGTTTCACAGCCTCACATACCTCCATCCTCAAGGTTCCCTGCGTCTACTTCCTCGTATACACTCATCCAAGCCCGTCTCCTACGTTCTTGGAGAGGAATTCACATTGCAACACAAGACCAGCATACGAAAACAACAAGGATAAACCGGTTTAGCCACTAAAGTACAAAAGAATAAAGATCATAATTGTCAATTCCAACAATAAGACAAGAAAAATAATTTCTGGATTTGCAACATCAAGTCAAGTAAGATCAAAATTGCAAGATCGTGGCTAAACTGTCAAGGTCAAGTAAAATAAATTGCTGGTCCACAAAGAAATAAATAAATAATTAAAAGAAAATCATAATTGCACATTACATCACTATGTGACTAGTAGCTAGCCACCAACGAGGAAGGAAGGAACAATCGTCTAGCTATCCTAGTAGCTCATCATGTGGTGTGGCCAAGTCACACATCCACATGGCATGGCAGTGTGCACCTCGACATCACCCCGCATCACGTCATCACGTGGCATGGCCTTACCCAATACCTAACAGTAGGCCGCATGGAAATGTCTACTACATCCCCCATCGTGTCTCAGCACGGCATGGCAATACTCCAAGTGGACAAAGCATGCAATGGACGTATCCCGCATGGCAGTGTACCCCGCGGATAAGGCACGCGCCGGTCACACTCCGCATAGCGATGTTCCTCTCTGGATACTCGCCGTAAGCTAGAGGTATACATGGCTAAGGTCTACCCACAAGTCTACCAACACTAGTCAGTTGGCAACTTATGTAAGAACAATAACACGCCTCTCATGAAGACAAGGCAACAGATGCTCCAATAGAATCCAACAATATGCTCAAAAACTGCCATATATATGCTCAAAATAAAGGATGGGAATAAGGCTGGCACACATGAACCTCGTAAATCGGTTCATCACAAGGGGAAGTATTGAGTACACCTATGTTATAGTTTCATTACAAAACCATACTTTTCCTCGAAATAGGGAAGCTAAAGTCGCTTCGCGTCGACATTACTTGTACGCTGTTCATACTATTCAAGGAACAGTGACTTCTACTACTACCCCTTCACATACTGGCTTATCAACAACCCGTGGGTTGGCACTCAGTAAGGAAACAAATAAGCAACATCACATAGATAGGTATGGTTTCCCATACTCATAAACAAACATATTCCCCATGGTTGATTACTTCACCATCCCATGGGCACATAAAACAAGTACGGGCTTTCTCACAACACACATAGAATAGCACCATTACTGGTTTAGTCACATTTACGGGGAGTACTTTACATTATGCTAACATATACTTAAGGGAAGTTTTAATTATGCTTTACACATGAATCACCAAACAAAGTTTACTCTAGATCCACGTACTAAAATTTTCAACAATTCAAATTTACACAAAGAAATAACATCATTCTGATATCTCTCTCAATTTCCCCTAAGCATTATCATTCACATTACTAACTATGCAATTCCCTTTCCAAGATGAAAAAAACTTTTCCCTTTCAATTAGAAGCCCAAAGCAACATACAATTTCATATGCGTTATAACAAAATTTCTTCTTAAATCACTGCATTCTAAATAGTGTTTCAAAAACAACAATTCCTATATTTTAGACAAGAGGAGGAAGAGAGTAGGAAAATCAACTAATTCCTATGAATACACAAGGATTTTCAAAATCACACCATATGCTCGGACATAAGTTTATCATTTGAGTTGCACGGTTTTCATTTTTCTATCTTTTAGGAAGGTTCCAAAACATCCTAACATGACATTTCTAATCATTATTGTTGCACTATAATATTCTAGTTTTCCGATCAAGAATTTCAAAACAATCAAATTTTTCTTTCGTAATACAAGTCTTCTAGAGAACAATCGCTATTCGTAATACAATACAATACAATAACACTTCAAATCTAACATTGAAAATTTATAATACGACAAGGAGGTAAATGAAGGGCTATCTACTAGATTTTACACATTTAATGCATACAAATCAACAAGTCTTTTATTTACTCTTTTCGAAACATACTAAGACAATTACCCATATCCAAAGCAAGTTAAAGTGCGTCACTTAATAGGTCCTAATTCACACTAGTTGAATAAGCACATAAACAATCTTTCGAGGAGCACATTATTCACTCTTGAAGCTACTACAACATGCCACTTTTGGTATTCCTTTCACATCAAGCAATTTTCACAAAATCACTATGCGCATTTTATTGCACCTTACTTAAAATGTAATTTAATTATACTACTCCTACCAAACACACGGAGAACCCTTTAATGCAAACATACCAATTTCTATCATTAACCAAAAATTAACTCCCAAACCAATCCCTTTCACAATCTAAAACACAAAAACGTTATGAGGCTCACACAAGGCTCAAGAAATATCATCCTTTCTCTTGCAATACGAAAACTTAAATAAGAGATAATCACACATACCAAATCCTTTTAATTTACTAAAGAGAGAAGAGGAAGAATCATAATCACTAAATGTACTACATAATAAGAACTAACATTTGCCATACTAGTCTTTCAAGTGGACAATCATTAAAATAGATCAAAACCATAAACAAGCACATTTCGTACTTTTAGATTTAAGATATCAACAACTCACCCATATGGATTAGTCAAAAGAGTAAAACAATCAAGAACGAAGGTACATACGACTCCCTTTCATAGTAAGAGAAATCATAGTCCAAGACCTCATTAAGCAGACAGAACACCTATAATTATTCCCAAAACACCCACACCAATAAGGTGAAAACAAGGTGTGAACACAAACGTTACACACAAGTACGGTTTGTTAAATCACACCCTCACATCAAGGTGGGCAAGCATACAACCTAAGGTAGATACACACACACCAACTAAGAGCACAAGTGAAACCAGAGATCCCAGTGTTGCAACATGGGCTCTGATACCAAGTATAATGCCCCGCCAGGAAACCCCTAAGGGTTTAAGTTAAAAACACTCAATTAGAGTGTAAATATTTTATTTTTTTTTAAATAATAATCAAGAGCGTTAATGAAACGTTACAATATTAAGATAGATTGAAGTTATCTCAAAGTTATCTCTAACTAGATAACACAGCGGAAGGCTAAATGATCCTAAGAGGTTTCCCAACGCGATTACATAACCTTACACCTAACTCAACTTGCGTCATTAGATCCATTAAACTGGATATCTTAATAACGAGATAATGCATAGATCTTGATTATATATGTGTTCAATGGTTTGACATCTTATAACTTTAGGAAGCGTTCGATTACCTTGGGTGGATAGGAGGCCATTGAGGGGTTATTTATTCAACGCACTTTAATTCATAATTACATTAAGAGGTCTCCAAAAAGGTTCATGAGTCTAATATAGTGAAGTCCATTCATTGGGTTTGAGGTATCCATTCACAATTGGTTTCATCCTTTAATGTTTAAAAATATGCCTAATGAGTTTCATTCATTTAGGGTTAAACTACGATTAATAAAATGAGGATTCCTTCATTTGACTTTAAAATATTCACCCACATTTGATAGCTTTCTTAAATATTAAAAAGTATGGTTAATAAGAAAAGTTCGTTCCTTAAGGATTAACTACAACTAATAGAGTGAGGTCCCTTCATTTGATTTCATGCATAGCCAACTAATGAGTTGAAGTTCTTTTATGAAAGGTATAATGTGAGTAGCCATAGAATTCATTTGAAGTTTTAATAATGCAAATAAATGGGCTAACTTCATTAAAATGGATATGCATTAGGACACACGAGAGCATCCTTTAAATTAAAGTATCGTTAACTAGATGACATTCATCATTTCAAGATTTGAATAATATGATCATAGTGACATTCTTCCATTAGGATTAAAATACAATTATCTTATTGCATATTACTCTTTTTGGTTATATGAAGTTAATATGAGAAGGTACATTTATTAAGATTAAGATTTAAACAACTATACCAAAACTTCCCTTTTTTTAGTTCCATTTTAGCAACCATAAGGGATTCTTTTATTAAGGATTAAAATATGGATATCTAGCTGAGTCCACACAATTATCAATTTAATCTGGTGAGGATTATTGTTAAGATTAATACGTGAAATAACTAAATAAATTTCATCCAATGTACAACATGAATACCTAGTGGAGTCCACACGATTGTCAAATTAATCTGGTGAGGATTATTGTTAAGATTAAAGCGTGAAATAACTTAACAAATTCGTCCAACGTAATGAAACATAATTAACATGGCGTGATTCATTTACTAAGGTAAAAAAAAGTAGATATTTATATGATGTGCATCCTTTAGATTTCAATCTAGGAATTGTGACGTAAATTTTAACTTTGTTTCCCTTTTACATTCATTCCATTAACATGCTTATTAACAAATTAATCCAATGAAGTATTCTAGCAAGATTCTTTCCACTATTACAATTTAAATTAACATATTTTAAATACTTTGCCATAATCCTAATTTACAATGTTTTATAAATCTGATTTACTACGTTCCTCAAGATGTCTGACTTTGTGCATTTGATTTAAATTCGTTAATTTTCCATCATACGCTTATACCAGATAACAACCATACATGATAACTTAAAGAATAAAACAAAGTAAGCTAAAAACTTCGCATAACACAGATATGATCTCGGAGTTCACCCCTAAAGGGCTACATCTCCGGGTCTGCTCAACTGCAAGACCCCTCTGGCATTTAATATAGTTAAGGTTACATATTTACATGTCTTTACAACTCTGCCCTTTAGGCGAACACATACACTATTCAACATCTACCTCGATGGATTATTACATAGTGATCCCTTTTAAAAGCGGGTCAAATTGATTTATAACCAAAAGAAAACAACAAACCTAGATTCTATTGCTTGACGGTAGCCTAACTAGGGGCTTGACCGACTTATAACCAACCACTATCATAACAAGTCTTGCCATTACATAACCAAATTCTATTATAGAAATTTAAACCTACATAGGCATAATCCGGTAGAGATGTTCGTTTACCATATCTGTCTAACCATTAATGTCGATCAAGTTTACGGATTTGATAATTTAACTTTTATTTAAAAATTCGTATTAGTCCACCATGACTATTTAGTCCATGTTAAAAATAAGTGTTAACTTGAGTATGATGAAACCAATATGAAATTTAAAAAAAACTTGTATTCAAGTATGGATTTACTAATGTTGATTCCCTAAAGTCCAAATATATTAATTAATAATCCAAGATTAATAGTATAAGAAACTGAATTTAAAATTAAATAATATCAAAGTACTGAATGTGAATCCCTTATACTAATTTTGAATTCACTTGTTAATCTGATTCTTCTCTATTTTTATTTTTTTATATCTTATATGCAAATATTCATTTATTTATTTTTAAAACAATTATATAAAATAAATAAAAATAAATAAATAATTAAAAATAAAATATGATAAACTTTTTTTAAATTTTAAAAAAAATAAATAAATAAAGAGTGGGAGGGTACCCACGTGGACACCCACGTGGGCCCTCCCCCCTGGCAGCACAACTACCATTGGTAGCGCTGCTACCAAATGGTAGCAGGCCGCTACCTTTGGTAGCAGTCTGCTACCTCTGGTAGCGCTACTACTAACAGCAGTTGCTACCAGCAGCGATGGGGGGGGGGGGTCACAATATTTTTTTTTTTAATTTTTTTTTTAAATAACAAAACAAAAACAGGCAACAAAATAGATTTCCTGGGTTGAACAAATTTCCTGGGTTATAACAGATTAAAAAAAAACAGATACAATCCCCCTAAAATCCCCAAATATTTATTCCTTCTGTGTTTTTTTTTTTGTTTCTTCTTTAGAATCAAATCCATGAATCTTAAAATGAGAAATGATAAAAGAGAGCAACATATAGAGATCTATATATTTTGTTTCCAGAATGTTCAAAGCAATGAAATGGACAATATTCACAACTGGAACATAAAACTCCACTACCCAAATGGTTTTAATCTCCTTATCTACTTCTTTCTTTTACAATCTTGCCCCAAAATGCCAAGATTCTCAAAAAAAAACTCAAATTGAATCTGAAAGTGATCATGGATACAACAGCAAAAAAAAAAAAAAAAACAGCATATCATGAAGAACCAAATCCATTTTTTTTTTACATCAATATTTTCTTATTTTATTTAGCAAAGATCAAAGGGAAGGGTAGAATCCTACCTCCAAATGCATTCCGGGAAGAGATTTGATGATGAGCCCCCAAATCTACTGCTCTAAAACTCCATCCTTTGTCCAAGATCCCCAATCCCTCTTCCAAAAAAACCATGTTTTTCCAAAAAAATGACCCAAAGCCCAAAACCCCCAAAAACATTTCCCAACTAGTTTAAAATGAGAAACCCTAATTTTGCCCTAATTTTCAATTTCGAAATTAGGCATTTATTTTTAAAATAAAATGGATAAAAATGAAAATGGAAGTCATTCATTTACATTATTTAATACATCTTATTCGCTTTCCTTATCAAAATTAAAATGCTTCTATTTCTTATTGCGTTTTTAAATTTTAATTTCTCAATATAAATTTTAAGCCTACTTCTTATTTCGAAACTATTGACCGGGTAAGGCGTTTTGGTTAATTTAATTTTCTAAAAATCAATCCTTTTATACTATATCAACTATACGAGTAAAAAAGGAATAATTTCTTTTAAATAATAATAATTTACCCTTTTTCTTCCAAAATGCGAAAATGAGTAATTTATTTCTATCACCCAAATGACTTTAGATTTTTCCTTTCCAAAAACGCATAACTCATTAAATTCATTATTTTAAAATTAGCTATTAAATTAACTCGCTATAACATAATAAAGCGACATTTTTAAATAAACGACTAATCTAATGCAAGAGTCTTATTTATTCTAATTTCTCAACTACAAATGCGTAAATGTTACAAATGCATAAATGAGCACACTAACCCAAGTTAAATACCTTAAGCTTGCCACAATAATAATTAGAGCAATCCCTTTAAATTAACGATTAATCGTATAAAGAAACTACCTATTTAAATTTCTATATCACTAATGTGTACATTTACTCATTAAATTGAATTTAATACTTAGGATAACAAACTCCACTTACCTCGCGCAAGGCACGCAAATCAAGGAAGTCCTCCAAATCTCTCGACAGGCATCCCAATAAAAAGCAAGTCCCACAAATCCACACACGATGCTCACCTAACCATGGCTAAGACAAGACGAGAGTTATATGACCACCAAATCCGAATTCTAAAGATGGAGGCATACTCAACCTTACAAATCCAAAGGAGATGAACCTTGCCCTAAGCGGTGTCGTACCTGCCATCTCCTGCACCCATGAATTCATACAAGCATGCATATACACATACATATTCAATGAAGGCGTTAGCTCAAGATTTATCACAAGGGTTAGGTACAATTACATTTACACGAGAATTGATGCAAAAGCACAATAATAAGTATGCACAGTTATTTATATTATCTAAACTACGCATTGCACCACGGTTAACCTACCATTCAAGAATGCCGCATAGGAGTTCAATCATGGTCAAACGGGTTTTACAAGTCTAACTAGGGTATGGGCATTACAGTTGCCTTCTTTGTTGTGATGTGATTCCTCACCAAGATTGATGTAGATAACCTTGGATGAGTGTATATAAGGAATCAAACATTGGGAAAATTTGAGGATAGGGGTAAGTGTTTGTTGTATGGGTAGCTATGATCCACTTGTACATTCTTAGTGATTATTGACCTCTATGTCTTGGAGGCTAATCCCATTAAACAAACAAGGGGGAAGTCATACATAATTGTATGGATCCTCCCTAGTTGTGTGTGGATTCAAGACCATCATTTCATATGGTTCTTGTTTACTTTGTGAGACCATGGCATCCTCTTAGACCAATATGTGAGCCTTGTATTGTTATCCCTGCAATGTGGATGAATAAGTGTATGTTAAAATAAATGCTTTGCATGCCATATAGTTGTATATGAGTTGTTCACATCATCAGATCATGATTTAGAATATGTGAATTCGAATGATTGATTATGAAAATGTGTTATACATTGAAGCATAATCTGTAAGATGTTCTCTTCAAGAAAAAAATATTTATGCTTTCATAGTGAAATGTTGACAAAATGGGGTCCTAGTCTAGGAAAGTAAACTACAAACTTATACATTCACCATTTCAAAACATTTTATTGGGGAATAGTCAATTTGGTTCAATTTTATTCCTCTAGGAGAGACCAGCAATATGATTAATTGTTCCATTTTGATGTGATTGGATATGATTAGATATAATTTCATTGAAGATCCAAGAACTAAGTAAAATTATGTAAAATTGACAAGATTAAGCATAAACAGGCAAATAATAAAGCAAAAAGCTAACATAGAGGTATATATTTGGAAATAAGACTCTAAAATGAACCTAATCAGTTACCTATAGGAAAAATAAGGCTAGAGATAATCTACCTATGCGGAAATTGGTTAAAATCTACCTCTAAGTGGCTCATCTTGAGCATTGTTGGTATATGGGCATTGATGGCATATTATATCTGGTTCTATCATTTTTTGTGGCTGCAAAATTAACAAGGCAAAATAGTATTAGTGGGATCATGATCTCATCAAAATGGTTTTGGCTTTGCATTTATGATAGCACATTGATCACACCTTACAAAAGGTTCCAATCTCATACATAGCATCCCAAAGTAAGGTCAATAATGATGTAAATTAATGCTTAAACTGGAGTTCTGGGTAGTCATATATGCTAGGGATCCCATAGATACTGAGAGTGGGGGGTGAATCAGTATATGATCGGTAATTAGAATTTCTTAATTTAAAACATGCAGAACATAATATAACAGTGTACCGGTATGCAAGAAATAATGCAATAAATAGAATCAAGAACATCCACATGAAAAGCACACCATAACACAAGATGTTAACGAGGAAACCCAGTGTGGGAAAAACCTCAGTGGGATTTGTGACCCACAATATTCACTCACTGGCCAATAAGAGAATATTACTTACAATAGGGGCCTGCACATGCAGGAAGGCGAACTACCTAGAGCTCACTACTCAATGGGAAGTCTCACTGACTTACAATAGGGATTATACAAATCCAATAGCTTGTACTACTCTACAATAGCATCTTCAATGCCAGATTCAGTACCGGTTCCTGCTTTGTTCTTTACATATACCCCTTGACCTATATTTCGCACAATAGGGCTGCCTAATATTTTCCTATATGCTTCTACTTCTCCTTGAAAATGTCTACAATGATCTCTTTTATATATAAGATTCATTTTACAATTTCCCAAGTCGGCTTACACATTTTTACAATAAACAAAATATAATATAACAAAATCCTGTCAGCCTCTGTGCAGGTGTCGGTGTCCTGAGTGCCGGTGTAGAGTGTGATCTACTGATGTCGGTATAATGCCTTTGTTGGTGCCATAGGATTGCAAGGTTTCCATCAATGACAAAACCTTCAATCACATACAATGTCTCATTGGAGTGTGCATATTCCAACAATCTCCCCCTTTGGCATTGATGGCAACACTCATGAGAAATTTCAAAAAGTATCCAAAAATGTGTAGTCCAAAAATATTACCAAAAATGTGAGAGCTCCCCCTGAGCATATGATTCCTATCCTGTGATTTGAATTTTCTCATCCCACTACTCCCCCTTTGGCATCAATGACAAAGGTTTTCAAGATGTCAGTAGAGTTTGTGGTTTCAACCTTGTAGCTGGGTAGTTACAATTTGAAAAAGTTCTCCCAAAATCAAGTTTATACTATCCATAAACTTCTTGCTATCCTTTATTGTTGTTTCTATTCTTTTCACTGTACTGGTGAGATGTTGCAAATGCTCTGCCAGTGTTTTGCTACCTTGTATTAGTGCCTCAGAAATTTCCTTTCGCAGAGATGCTAGATAGTCCAATCTTGGACTTAGTTTTGATCTCAAATGTTTTTCCTTACTTATTATTCTTTCTTTCTCTCTTTCCAATTTAAGTAGTTCTTCCTCAAAATTTGTTATCTTCTCCTCAAAAACTGATTGTGTATCAGGTGAGTTGACAAAATTATCTTCAAGTTTATTGATCTCATCCTGTACCTTGCTCATTTTCTTGTCAATATCTACAGTCAAAAAGTTTGTTTTACAGGTATCTTTGTACAAATTTTTGTACTCTTTCAACAAATTACATAATTCCGATAGAAGTGTGTCAAAATCTCTATTACACTTCTTTATTTGCTCATCAACGAATTTATGTTTTTCAGCTTCTACTTTATCCTTTACTGACTCTTCTTTTATTTTCTCAATGTTTTCTAAGATATATTTACACAATGTATCCAATTGTCCTAAAGAATCTTTGTTATCTATATTACAATTAGGAGCAATTACCTTCAAAATTGGTATGGTATCATCAATTGCTTTGTAAGCCTGTGAGCTACAGTCAGTTATTTTCTTGATAGAATCAAGTAGTACCTCAGTCACATTGGTTGATTTGAAGCTTGATGATGAGTCAACAATCTGAGTATCGGTGGAAGTAACCAAGCTTGTATTGACCTCTGGTAGGTCAATTTGTGTCTACATTTCTTTAAGCAATGGTTTTCCTACTTCACTAGTTGTCGGTGGCACTATTTCCTTATGTACCTGTTCCGGTTGTTGTTGTTCTGGAGCCTTTAGCTCTGTTTGTTTCTTTGTATGTTTCATTTCCTCAGTCTATTTCTTAGTCTCTACCTTTAGCTCTTTATCTTCTGTCGGTTTATCAGTTTCCTCAGTCACCAGAGGCTTACTAGCCATATCTGACTTATCAGTTGTGTCTTTGTCTACTACTATGTTGATCTTTTGAGTATCAACATTCACAGTATATGGGACTTCAGGATTAGGATTATTATCCTCTACATCCATACTCTCAGCTGCCAGTTGATCTTCAGTAGTTGTTGATTTTACCGGTGAAGTAATTAAACAAGGTGGGGGTAAGTTGTCTCTAACTTTGATACCAGGTGGTCCACCAACTTTTCCTTTCCCCTTGTCTCTATCTTTCTGATAAACTTGTATGCGTTTGGGGTTCCTATATTCTTCTTGTTTTTCTTTCTCAACCAGGAATATATCCCATCCATTGTCTGTCTCCTCTGTCACCTCATTAACTCTTACTACCATTAAAGCAACGTGCCTGTGTGCAGTAGAAAATACTGTCTGGTTGGCTTGAGCAATTAGGTCATCAATTTCTTGTGGAGAGTTTACTGGATATACAGCAAGTAACTTTTCAATTTTTATTTTCTTATCCAATTCTATCACTGCTTGTCTTCTTGCCTCTAGTCTTTTGAATAATTCATCTGGTATTTCATTGACTCCTTCCATCAAAAATTTCTTGTACATATCCATGTGCAATATAACACTGTTTTCAACTTGCTCTTTTTCATCAGCTGTTAGAGTGTCATAAATTTTCTCTATATTTTTCAGTTTACCTTCCTCTATGATTTCATTTAGCAATATATCAAGAGGGGCCAAGTCTTTGTTTGTCCTTTTCTTCTTCTTGGGTGTCAATTTCTTCTTTGGTGTGGCCTTTCTTACTAGAGATCATACTGCTTGTTGCTTTTGCCTTGTCCTCCTAGGTGAGGGTGTGGTTGCCAGTGAGGGATCTCTTTTTCTTACAACTCTTTTGAAAGTTGCAGGCATGTCACTTCCTGAAGAAGTACCTACCGGTGATAGGTGAGTTTCAGGATATGGAGCTACTAACTCATCCTCTGTTATGATGGTTTTCTTCAATACATCTTCTTTGATGGCTTTTGCTTGTCTGGACCCTTTCCTTACAACTGCCTTAACCTTTTTCACCCTTTTCTTTGATTGAATTTGTCTTTCAATATTTTTTGCACTGCCAAATACTTCTTTCTTAGGTTCTCTAGGGGCTTCCAGAAGTGCTTTAGCATATGTTTCAACTATGTGATCATATGTTTCATAGCCCATCTCGGTTACCCAAATTGTCCTTGGGATGACTGCTTCCATCCAGATTTCATCTTTCTTGATGACAAAACATATTTCATCTTTGTATTTGTCTACAATCTTTTGTGATAACCTTACTCTTTTCTTCATTTTGGTCTTTAATGCTTGAAAGAAGTCATTAATATTGCTTTCCTTGTTCTCACTCATGTTATTGAATAGTTCTGTTAATTGTTTGCCTACCAGTATGTCATATCCAAGTTCTTTGTAACCTATACCAAGAACCTATTTTGCTATATGTAGCATTAGGCATACTAATAGATTTCCAAATCTGAAAGTTCCTTTCTTGTTCTTCTTGATCTTTCCAAGGTTGTCAATTAATTCATCCTTTAACCACTCACATATGTCAATTTTTACATTATCTGTGATCATATCATAAGCACTCTTAATGCATAAACTTGAAACTAAATTGAGTCTATTACAATGAGTAGCTTTATACCCTGATATCATATTGATGAATCTCACATTGATATCTATTACATCATTTACTCTTAGGGACCTCTTGTCGAATGTTGCACTAGTTAGGTTTATAACTAGGTCATTGGAAACCTTATTGGTTTTATCTAGTCTTTTACCAGTGGTCGATAACCCTGTGATAGATTTCATAGCTTCCTTGGTGATTTTGTGAATTGCATCTAGCCAGAAAAATTCTCCATGTACCCTGCTTAAGACTATCCTAATCACATCCTTTGGAAATTCAGGAATGCTAAGGATCTCTGTAAATCCTAGGGTCTCAATGATCTTGTGTTCATCCTTTACATTGCCAGTATTATCACATATCACAGTTTTATACATGGTTTTAATTTCCTCATCTCCTAATTCCTCAATGTTGCAGTGGATGTACATTTTGAGGTCTTCAGCATAAACAACTCCCTTAGGAATTTGAGAAAAAGCACCTAAGGTATCATCCTTCTTTGCTATCTTGGGAACTAACTGAAATACGGGCCTAGGTCTTTTTATTACTTCAACAATAGTAGGGTTTTCTATATATTCAATTGCAGAGGTGGATGCCATGATTAAATACCTTTTACTGCCTTGGATGGATGATTTCTTGGAGTGTTCTTGCTTCTTTCTCGAAATGCCTTACCTCGGAATCTTCGCGCTCTTCAAAAATTTGAAATCTCGGTGAAATGAAATGGAGCCAAAACCTTAATTTTATAATGTCTTTTCACCATCTACCATATTAATTGCATGTCGGTTAAGTATTCACTTAACTTTGTTTGCCGATAATAAGTAATTTCCAACTTCTTATCTCTAACCGAGGGAATAATACCACATGTATCAATAGATTGCCAAACCCTCAAGGAAATTTTCTTCAATTAGATGAAGAACTTCCTGCCGATGGAGCACTGCTCTATCCTTTTGGTGAAGCATCACTTTGTTCTGCCGGTGAAGTATTGGTTTGTTCTACTAGTGGAGGAGTATTCCCAATATTTAGATCAGCTTTTCTAATCCATTGTTTTGAGAATTCTTGCTTAACCTCTTCAACTTTTTCTTTACCTTTCAAGCTAGAACTTTTGTTGTCTACCAGTATTCCTTTACTTCTACAGAATTTAGCAATATGCCCAATCTTGTTACATGCATAACAAGTTACATTATTTTTCTGAATAGCTTTCTCATAACCTATGCTAGTTTGTGTTCTGCATTGATTGGATAAATGTCCAAATCTTCCACAAACATAACATCTCACATTCATTCTGCAGTTTTCAGAATTGTGACCAACTTTGTTGCATTTAGAACATTGACCAGTGGGTGTGTTGATATTCTGATAATTTCTAGATCTACATTCATTTTCTCTATGACCATACTTATTACAGTTAAAGCATTTTCCATTGAATTTATAAGTATTAGGTTGTCTTACTGGTTTGCTGTGATCCTGAGTATTTGCAGTACCGGAGCTTTCACCAACTTCAAAGCCAATTCCAGAAGTGTCACCTTTAGGTTTTTTATTTTTTAGCAAGGTGCCAAGTTCCTTTGAGCTTTTCTTGAATTTTTCTTTATGTTGATTTGCAGTTTCTAGTTCTCTTTCTAAAACTTCTTTTTTTCTCATCAGTTCATTTGAGTCATTCTGAGTATGCATCAGATCTGTCTTCAACATGTCATTTTCATAGCTAAGTCTTGTGTTCTCATTTGCTGCGTCACTTAGTCTTCTGGTCAATTCTTCTTCATTTTTCTTCCTATCCTCAATCTCTTTGCAAAATCTCATGGTCATATCCTGCATTTCATTTTTTGTTGTCATGATCTCTTGTTTCAACTTGTTTATCATATCATTAAGTGATTCCCTTTCATCATTCTCATTTTGCAATTTTTCACAAAGTTCTCTTCTCTTATTTCTTACAACAATAAAAATTTCTTGAAGTGCCTGAATGATGTCCTGAGCTGCTCTTAAATCATCTTCTAATTTGATATTTTTCAACTTTTCTGCATCATAGTTTGTAAGAGCTCCTTCCAGTTGCTTCATCAGATTTTCCATCTTTATCGGTGTCAAGATCTTCCTCAAGTTGTTAGGCTTTTGAAAATAGAGGTCCTTGCTCTGATACCAATTGTTAGGGATCCCACAGATACTGAGAGGGGGGGTGAATTAGTATTTGACTAGTAATTAGAATTTCTTAATTTAAAACATGCAGAACATAATATAACAGTGTACGAGTATTCAAGAAATAATGCAATAAACAAAATCAAGAACATCCACATGAGAAGCACACCATAACACAAGATGTTAATGAGGAAACCCAGTGTGGGAAAAATCTCGGTGGGATTTGTGACCCACAATAGCCACTCATTGGCCAATAAGAGAATATTACTTACAATAGGGGCCTGCACATGCGGGAAGGCCAACTGCCTAGAGCTCACTGCTCAATGGGAAGTCTCACTGACTTACAATAGGGATTATACAAATCCAATATCTTGTACTACTTTACAATATCATCTTCAATGCTAGATTCAGTACCAGTTCCTACTCTGTTCTTTACATATACCCCTTGACCTATATTTCTCACAATAGGTCTGCCTAATATTTTCCTATATGCTTCTACTTCTCCTTGAAAATGTCTACAATGATCTCTTTTATATATAAGAGTCATTTTACAATTTGCCAAGTCAGCTTACACATTTTTACAATAAACAAAATATAATATAACAAAATCCTGTCGGCCTCTATGTCGGTGTACTTCCTTTCTTTTGTGCCGGTGTCGGTGTTCTGAGTGTCGGTGTAGAGTGTGATCTGCTGATGCCAGTATAATTCCTTTGTTGGTGCCATAGGACTGCAAGGTTGCCATCAATGACAAAACCTTCAATCACATAAAATGTCTCATTGGAGTGTGCATATGCCAACAATATACCGATCATTTCTAGGATTGATGCTTAAACTGGAGTTCTAGGTAGTCATATACCCATGGCATAGGGTAGGGGTGACCTGCAAACAATGCTAGTTCTAGATGCCTGTTTGCTTGGTGTATAATTTGTCAAAATGAGATCAATTGGCTACAGGTCTGCCATAAAGTTTCTAACTTATCACCAATAAAAATACAAAAACCAAGGCTTAGAATACTCAAAAATGTCTCTCAGAAAGTCTACAACAGGCAAACTTTTAGTAAGAATTTGCAGACACAATGCTCAGAAATTCACACAATCAGCTACATTAAATGCGTTCTCTATTAAGTTCAATATTTTAAGATGAAAAAGAAAGTTAAATGGTTTTGGTTCGATTTGCAATTTTTGTGAAGCTTTTGCACTGAAGTTTCCATAGCCTAATTTTTTTTCCTATGAAGAAAGACCATGTCAGATAATATCAGCGAAGAACAAAATAAGGAGACAGTTGCTAGATTATGGTCTAACTTGAAAAGAAAAGGTGATGGGAAATGTTATTGTCCCTGGAAAATTTGTAAGGGCTTAAAGACTAGAAGACTTCTAATCAAAATAGCTAAGAAACATTGTAGGTAACATGGTCACATTGAAGGGGGACATGATTATCATCCACTGGTAAGTTGTTCATTATATCATTTTAACAATTTATATACATAAGAAATCACTTGATAATGAGATCATGATCATGGTTTATTTATGTTGATCATTTTTATATAGGTCGAGCACCCCAGGGCACATGATATGGACCAACACAACCTGAAGAATATGGTTTTTGAAGTGGAGGAACATGGAGGTGTGAATATCGAAGCTGAAGATAATGATCCCATGGAGGATGATGATCATGCACCAGAAAACACAATTGAAGATGATGGTACAAATACATTGATCCATGACACATTTAGTACTAGCACAGCTGATCATGATGATTAGGATGACCTTGATGTTTATGATTTACCTCTTCTTGAGAAGGCATATGAGCCCCTTTACAAAGGCTCCCAAACAACTCTTCTCTCTACTGTATTGTTGTTGGTGAACTTGAAGGTTATGAATGGTTTATCCAACATAACAATCTCACGTATGTTAAGGTGTGTCATACATGTCATTACAGTTAATAAATGGTGAATCATGCACCATTAATATTCTTTATATTAACACCTCAAACTTTTTTTTTTTGTTGTAGATTGATAGGTGAGTTTTTCTTACCACCATCAAATATTCTACCTCACTCATACCGAGAACTATCTACCATTATGAAAGATATTGGAATGGAGTATCAAACAATAGATGCTTGTCCCAATGATCATATTATATATCATAAACAACATGAATTTGGAACAGAATGCCCTGAATGTCATATCAGTAGATATTGAACAGATCAAATAACAAAAAAGGTGCCTCGCAAGGTTCTTCATTATATTCCCATTATTCCACGTATGCAATGATTATTTAGGTGCACTAGCTTGGCACAATTTATGGATTACCATGCACGCAATAGAAGTTGAGATGACATTATTCAAATGCTTGTGGATGGTTCAGCATTTATGGACATAGAGGAAAAGTGGCCACACTTTAAAGAAGAACCTTGTAATCTCAGGCTTTCATTGGCAGCGGACGATGTCAATCCATTTGGAGAGTTGAGATCTGTTTACTCAGTGTGGCCTATTTTTGTTATCAACAATAATATTCCTCCATGGATGTCAATAAAGAGGGAGCACATAATGTTGGCAATGATTGTTCCAAGTATTTTATCATTTAATAGTCATCTACATTTAATTATAAATATTGCAGTAAAATGGTCATAATAATTATGTAATGTTTTTGTTCATTCCACTAGGCAAGTACCAAGTTAAAGATATGAATGTATATATTGAGCCTCTTATCGATGAGTTGCTGGAGTTATGGAATGGTGTGACCATGTATGACATCTCTAGACCAATAGGACAAAGACAATTTCAATTCCATACAATGCTTGTATGGACAATACATGATGCCCCAGGGCTAACACATTTTTGTGGTACGTTATAGTGTTCAAGTTGCACATGATAATTATAATTATAAAAATTAACAGATTTAATAGAATTATACATTATCTTGTAGGTCTTCAAACAAAGGGAAAATTTTCATGTCCAGTTTGTGGTCCAAAGATGAAATCCCATCATTCAAAAAGTTTAGGAAAGCAGGTGTTTGATGAGTATAGGCACTTCCTTCACAAAAATCATAAGTACCGGAATACTGAAAAACATATTTTCAATGGGAGAGAAGAGAGTACATCAAAGCCACGAAGAATGACTCCTCACTTATGGAAGTTGGAATATAATAGAATTAGTCGTCAAGGTAATGTCATTCCATCTAATGGTTTATGTTTGGAATTTGAATTTTTCTATCGTGTTTTGTTTACTGATGATGCAATTGATGATACTAAAGGTCGTCAAGGCATGGATGACCACCTTCCAAAGGGACTAAAAATTTATCTCAAACAATTCAATAGGTTGCCTTACTACGAGCAGCTACAAATTGTGCATTTGTTTGATACAATACATATTGGAAAGAATATAACAAAGACATTATGGAAAATATTGGATGGAAGGCGTGACAAAGAAAAAATTGTCAAAATTTGTAGTGACATTGTGGAATCCAATCATGCAATGAAAAATGTCATTCAATCAAATAGCAATGGAGATCAGATTAATATAAGTGCCCTTCCTTGGTTATTAACAGAGCAGCAAAGCAATTCTATAAAAGAAGTCATACGAAAAAATTTGATTTCCCATAGGATTTTCTGCAAACATAAACAATCTCATATCAAAGAAGAGTGAATTTGGGCTGAAAACGCATGATTGGCATACCTTCATTAAGTTAATTCACGTTCTTGTGTATTTACTATATATTTGTATACTGCACATGTACTTTTCATTGTATTATGTTAGAAAACAATGAAAAGATCATTTTATAATTGCAGTATGTTCTACCTCTATCTCTCCCAAACCACTTCGACAATAATATCAAGCAAGTCATATATGATCTTGGAAAATACATGAGGTAAGTAGTGATGTTTGTTCAATTTGTTGTATAGATATTATATTTGCCATTTGTTTTACTTGTTATGCACTATATTGTATATTATTTTGTAAAGTCTTGTTTATATATTTTTGCATCTTCAATCTCTTTTAGGTGGTTGTCAACAAAAGAAATCCACAAGGAAGATATAAAATATTGGAAGAGAAAAATCCCTCATCTAATGTGTGAAATGCAAAAGTGTCTACCTTCAACTTTTTTCAATGCACAAGAACACTACCTCATACACCAAGTTGAGGAGATCGAATTGTGTGGACCTGTACACACTAGGTCAATGTGGATGGTTGAGAGGCACTTGAAATTTTTGAAGGCTTTGGTTCGACAAAGAGCACATCTTGAGGGTTCTATGGTGGAGGGATATATGGTATACCAAACTATGGTGTACATTACTGAATATCTTCCTAAGTTTGCAGCAAAAATCCACATAGATCGCATTTGGGATCCCAACCCCATTAATAAATTCGAAGGGGAGCACTTGATGAGGAAAGGTAGATTGAAGAAAGTGAGAGGTAATTATAAGATGTTATTGTAGTAAATTAATTCTGCATCTTCTAAATAAATTAGTTGTAAGTGGTCTATTAATTATTTGTACATTTGGTTAGGAGTGGGATGTGCTACATTTGTATATTGAAAACAATCTTGATTGGATGACGGTGTGGATTGAATGATGTCAAAATTTTGGTCGCACATTAACATGGGATGATGTTGCTTCATTGGTTAAAGAAGCTCATCGTAATGGAGATTCCAATGTTACACAAAGGGAAATTGATTTAGCATATGGTTTAAGAGATCAACAGGTACGCATAATTTTATTAATCACCCGTATGTTTATCAACTCATGATGCAATAATTTTAATATGTTAGACATATTGCAGGTCAAACACCACAAGGCTATGTGCTGCAATGGTCATAAATTTCGCATCAAACAGTTGGATGACACGAAGAAAACTTGTGATTCTGGGATAACTGCAGTCTTTGAGGTGACCAATATTTCATCTAGAAATGACATACATCCGCAAGAGTCTCAAAATCGATACTATGGCATTTTGGATGATATACTTGAGTGTGACTTTAATTCCTTCAAATTAGTTCTGTTCGTCATCAAATGGTATAGGCTACAACTAAATAAAAATGATCCTGATAGAACTGTTATCGAACATGATAATGGATTTACAATGGTTAATACAAGGTCATTTGAACGAGTTGGGGATGAGCCCTATGTTCTTCCAAGTCAATGTGAGAAGGTATTTTACTCTGAGGTTCGACATAAACCAAGTTGGTCATTTGTTGTTAGACATGATCCAAGAGGAAGGCCGATAATGTATAATGTGATGGAAGAAGAAGATACTGAAGAAGTAGAAGATGATATAGATGATGATCACAATCGATAGTTAGTCGATGATGTTCCTAACGGAAATGTACACGAAGAAGAAGTTGATGATGATGATGTTGCTGCTGCTGATGGTGATGGTGATGGTGATGGTGATGGTGATGGTGATGGTGATGGTGATGGTGATGGTGATGGTGATGGTGATGGTGATGACGATGATGATGACGATGATGAACACAATGATGATGACGATGATGACAATGATCATCATCATCATCATCATCATCATCATAAGCTGGATGAAGAAGAAGATCAATGACATGAATGAAATGTATGAGATGCGATTATTATATTATCTATTTAATATTGATATCTTGATAGAAATTGATTTGACTTATATGGTTACATAAATAATTCATATGTTTTGAATTCTAATGCCATTACTTAATTAGTTCATGATGCACCTCTAGCTATGTGATAGATGGTGATTTAAAATACATATGTGATGGATTACATGCTTATGATGATACATGTGACATCTTTTGAACTTTGTGTTTATTTATGGAATGTGGACTACTTATTAGCTATGCGATGGATGGTGATTTATGATACGTATGTGATGGATTACATATTTATGATTATACATATGTGATTCTTATGATGCTCAATTACATATATGATGATACATATGTGATGCTTATAATGCTTATGATATTGTAGCATTTATTGTTTATCAAATTACAAATGTAATCCTTATGATGCTCAATTGTTGGTGCAGGAACCTGAACCCCTTTGACGAGGATCTTGCACAGTCTCATGGATCGACAGGTATAAGTCAATACACCTTATAGAAATAATATATTTTTAAAAAATTACAAGAAAAACAAACTTCCTTAGTTTTTCAAACCTCAACATTAGCAGCAAATCTAATACAGTTATCAACACTTGAGGCCCCAGTTGGACTTACTCAAATTTTAATCTCAACATCAACTTTATGGCCAACTTCTTCATCAATATTACCCTCATTTGCAAAATATCTCTCTCATTACCAACTAACTCTCTCATTTGATGGTGCACAGGTATCACCAAATAGGTATTTGTCATATGTGTCTTCCTCGAGTGAGGGAAATGCAGGAATAGAAGAGGAAAGTGAGACATGTAGTAGATCTCAAATAGGGAGATCAACTAGAGGTCAAAAGATTAGAAGAAAATTCAATAAATCCATGGAATTTTTTCTTTCTCAAGGGGGGTCATGTTCTTATGATGATGACACCAAAGGCGACATTGAGGTGACCTTGAGGTACAAACATCTACTGAAACAATGTGTACCCAAGGAACTTCCTCCAATAAACACTGATTTTTGTGTTAATGAGAGGATATATCGCATAGCACCTTCGTCATTACATGGTTTGGGCCTATTTTCCATGGATAGCATAAAGATCTGTTACAACAAAGTTGTTGAATTGATGGAGTTTGTTGGACCTTGTTACAATTATAATGATTGGATGCAGATTGTTCGATATAAAAAAAGTATGCATAGGTATGCACTGTCAGCCAATTATATACAACAAAAAGATAATGATCAAAGTAAACGAGTGGCTGTATACATTGATGGAAGGCCAAAAGCAACAGGGAATATTGCAGGTTTTATAAATAGTACACAACCTGGGTCAACTAATAAGCAACCTAATTGCATATTTGAGGCACGCGAGGGAAATTGTGTGTTTGTATGTGCGATAAAATCAATAAGTGTAGGGGAAGAGCTGCTAATCGATTACAATTTGAATCATATAGATACAAACAAAGTTACTATCATGGGGGTGGTATGTACTATATATATACCATTTAAGCCAACTTCCAATTAATGAATCCAATAAACCATTGTATTATTAAGTTTTTTTGCTAAGTCTATTAGTTTCATTTCGCTAACGTTTTTATATTTTTTCTTTGTCACAGGGCCACATGGATCCACCACATAGCACAGATAGGGGTGTAGGTCCTGACACTTCTATGGAGTAGGTAAACCTCATTGTAATTGTACAAATTAGATAGAAGCAAACTATTACATTATGATCTTTTCTTGAGTGTTTTGAAGTAATTTTGATAGTGTTAATTATATTCTTGTCACAGACGGATGTTCAGGATAAGGAAAAGGAACCTGTAGTACCTTAGCACCTCCATAGGGATGTGAGGCACTCGACAGTGTTATGTGCTGATGACATCGCACTTAGCGCAAACCCTATACAATTGGTACAAATGAATATTAGAAAAATTAGCCAAGAGATTGTTGATTTGGAAACCATAAGCCCTCAGACTAATGAGATAATAGAGAGGGTGTAACTATTGTTGTAGACAGTGGAAAACTTGCAAGTAAGCAGTAATGAAAGCTTTAATCATAACAAAAGTTCAATAATGGTTTATTTTTTTTCTCTTTTATGTCATTAACTAAAATATGTATGTGTTGTTTTTACAGAAATTTATAAGGGCTCATCATCCTAGTGGTGATGATCAGGGTATTGTGGGTAGTTTAGGTGATGACCATGTTCTATATATTAAAACCACTCCTTTGGACTTGTGAACTTGCTTTTTTAATGTTTTATATATTTAATGTATTACTCTTCAGGTGCTGACATGGGTCCGAGGTCGAACCCAACTGTATTGCTGACTGCAATGTCGGCAACACGTAGCATGCAGACATCGTCTATTGCACCGACTCATGTTGACCCGCCCACTGGTGGTAGATCCCTCTTTTTCTCTCTCTTTCGTTATGTGTTTATTACCCTTGAAGTGTTCTTTCTTGGAGGCATTTCATAGTGGATTCATTTACTGTGGCAGGAGATGCACATGAGGATGCGCCAGAGGCGACTACTGGTGATAACATACCATCATTTCCTGGATCTTCCCATATTGCTAGTACGGGAACGTTGCAGGCCACATTGGTGGTGAGCAATGAAGAATTGATTCCCTTGAAGATACAGAAGGTTCCAGGTACTTTAAAATTATTATTATATATAGTCTAATTGTAATTTACTTACTGATCACTCATTTTGGACTAATGATCCCATGTTTTTTTTGTAGGAAATGATATTTTTTATAAAAATCTTAATGACATTACATTGCAGATATTTGGGCTCACCATACATAAAAGGTGGAACATCATACGTGAACTAACCCATATCCACTATTTTGATTTCATATCATTGCTAGAATAGTTTTCCTTTTATCAATTTCTTGAACTATATCAAAGGTAGCTTCAGTTTCTTTCTAAATCTAACAGGTTTGTTTTTGCTTTAAAGGTGGAATGACCAAGAAAAAAAGTTAAAAGATGAACTCACAAACCGTATGGTAGGGTTGTTTGGAAATGACACATTCAACAAGACTAAGCTCCTGGAAAAATCTGGCACATATCTAAAGTATGTGAGGGACCAATACAAGACACATTTAGAGAAGAACGTAAAGTATGAGCATCCCCCCATGATTCCAGAGAGGGAGTGGAAGGACCTGATTTTGGATGCAAAGGAGAGAATTGAAAGGAAAAAAGGAAATACACCACCAGACGCTAAAAGAAGGTATGTGATACTATTAAGAATGTGAATATGTACTAATTATTCATTATATTTATATAATCTAACATATTTCAAACTTTTCATAGATTGAGTGACACGTCAAAGGCAACCAAAGCAAGACAAGAAAAGCATGGGCAACACAAACTCGGCTCTGGTGGTTATATGAAACTTCCCGCACGAATTGTAAGAATCAGTAAATTAAGTATCACATCAAAATAGTTATAAATTGTAAACAATTTTTTTTTGATCAAACAATACAAGCAAAATTCACAATACTAAGCAAAAATGCAGGGCTCTGAATTCAATAGAGTGCCCACAGAAGATGACAAGAGAATTGGCTACTAGCAAGGCTATATAGCCATGGCTAAATGGCTACGAGAATTGAGTGGGCAAACATGAGATTCTGATGCATCTGTCACAATGATAAATAAGCTAAATGAAAATTATTTCAAATTGAATACTTAACCAATAATCTATTTGATGTTAAGTTTCAACATAAAGTGACTATATTTTTTTTAAATAAGCAAGCAATGATAACACTACGTGTGACATTGGAATGCAGCATGATAATCATGGAACAGAACCTATACATGAAGGTCCGAATGTGCATCCTAGTAGTGGAGGTATTCATTTGCTATTCAAATTTTTTTATGTAATTATTAATACAATTAAACATCTTAAATTGAAAATTAGTGTAGTAATTAATGTAACCTTTATTGTTAATATTTTAGAGCATGTAGTTGGTGGTGACCAAGTGGAGCATGATCCAGGTAGACAACATCAGGAATGTGATGTTCCCCAATCAGGTAAAGAGGACCACTATTATTCCTTTAAACAAATTTGATTGCAATTGGTGTATTGATTAATGTAACGTTTCGTATTTCAACTCCAAAGGATCTAGAGGGTGTTCAGCATGTTGAGGTTGAGGCTAGACAAAATGATGTGGAAGATGATGTGGCCCTATCAGGTAAAGAGTGTAACGGTTGTGTTCTTTAAATTAATGAAATACTTGTAACAATAATAAAAAATTGTTTTGAATTTAACCCAATTCTTTGTTATTGCAGAGGACCCCTCTTTGGTTCAGCATCCTCGTCCTTTGTATAGGAATAGGCATACATCAAGAGCACAAGAAGAGGGTAGAACATTCAAAGATGGGGGAAATGATGAAGAAGACGATGCTCCACTTAGACTTTACATAGCTTCAAAAAAAAAAAAAAAAAAGAAATGATTGTAATCTACCTTATTTGATAATGACTGATTTTTATGTGTTAATGAATGTAATTATGTGCTAATGAATGTTCATGAATGATATGTGTTGATGATTATTGATGCATGTTGTGTGTTAATGAAAGTTAATGAATTTTATGTGTTAATGAACGTTATGTGATAATGAATGAATGTTATATTTTAATAATGGATGAAAGAATGAATGAATGTTAGATGTTAACGGGGAATTTAGAGTGATGTTGGGGGGGGGGGGGGGGGGAGGGGCCAAATGAGCTTCCACCTTCACGTGGTTGGCCCTGTTAAGTAGAGAATATTAAACTATTCTCGAAACAAAGCGAAGCTCAATAAGATAACACACTTTTCAATATTTCATTATGTTGCACAGTAAATCTTATTGAATAATGTACGTATATTGAATCTTAATTGCAAGGTCCAACAGAGCCAACATGAACAACACCATGGTGCGACTACAAAAGTTGTGAATATGCCTCATCATGAATAAAGCTGAATTAGCGCATTCTCTGTAAAATCTCAAATGCTCTATACTTTGGAAGTTTTGAAATTTTTATGATCATATCGGTCCCCTACCTAAAAGCTTTTTTCCTTGATTTGTTTGTGATACACATTGAGAGATTTTTGTTTCCCTTTTATTTATGCATGTCTTAACCATTCTCCACATGCTTCCCATTCTTATTTAGATTGTTGTATTTTTACATATGTTGGAATCTGTAGTTCCACATACATGTTTTCTATGTTCTTTGTAACTGTATGAAAAGGTGTAAAATGTGGGTATAGTCCAAAATCTTGATTACCAACAAGCTATTGTTGTTTAATAGTTCCAGTGTCTGTATTAATTGAAACAGTTTAACCCTTTTAACATATTTCATAGCACACCTACACTTTGTATGCAATCTTATTGTTACAGTTCAATTACTGAGGTGATGTGATTTTCAAAAGTATTCCGAAGAAAACAAAATTGGTTTTCATTTATGTATTTAATTAAAATTTTAGAGTTTCCTCATGAACATTTAAACTTAGAAGGATTTAAAAATTCAATACAAGAGTACTGGACATAATTTCTAGAGATAGAACTGAAACTCTCTCCCATGACTTCAGATTGTTTCCATGCTCTCTAGGCTAGTAGCTTTCAGACACAAAACATAAGTCTTCTAAATTCTATCCCAACATTAATTAGTTCCTTTCTCTTCTTTTTCACCCTTTTGGAAAGGGAATTGGAAATTGTTAGGAACAAACATCTTCCTAGGTGATTTGTTAAAATACAATGGGGAACTCAATCAAATTTTAACACTTCATTTTAAGTTATTATCACAATTCATTGAATTATACTTACAAAAGGCTTATATTTCCAAGGTAAAATATCAGTATCTTTCTTGGGTGATATTAGATAGTAGGGTCTCTTGGCTTAGACAAAATCACCCTCTCATTATATTCAAAGTAGATGCGTAGCAAAGCTAGATGCATCAATCGTTAAATCATAAAAAAACACAAGCTCAAAAATTGTGTTACCAAGTACGCTTGGAACCTAGCCTGTAACTAACTAGTTCATACTAGATATTGTTTGGGTATGGTATTCAATTCTATTAGAATCTGCAAAATAAATATTAACCTAGAAATTAATGTAAGTGATAACATTTTTAAAATTGTTAAATATAAATGATAATAAAATCAAAATAGCATAACATAGTTGATTTCATAAGAGAGAAAATGAAAAAGTTCACAATATCTTCACTCGATATCCAAGATTTTTAATCCATGAGGATGAAGATGAGGATGAGATAGAAAACCAAAAGACAAGGAATTGTTTATCCAAGTTTCCAAATTTTTGAGGATAAGGAAAAAAACATAATCCTATGAAAGAAGGAGAATGTGCAAGTCATTATCTCAAGTTAAAAGAAATTACTTAAATAAACTAAACAAACAAATGCAATATCATACTTACAATAAAATATATCCACTTGGTGAATAAAATGGTACATTGGCACACCCCCTTAAGTGCAATTGAGGTAAGAAGAAATGGGTCACAAGGTTAGGTATCCATGTAAAATATGAAATAACCCAAAATTATAAAGAGAGTGTACCCTCTCGAAGTAGAGACTAGAAAATCCATAGGACAAAACTCCATCCCAAGTGACATATGTGAAGGATAATATAGACCCACCCCATCCCCTAAAGTTGGTGCCTCCACAAAGAAGAGAGAAAAGCAATGCAAAATGTTGAATGGTGAATGTTGTAGTAGGTTCATTTGCAACAAATGATGCACCTTCCTTTCACAATATGTAAATCTTGAGTTGTCAAATTGTTGAATTCCCATTCAAGTGGAATGTAGAAAGGAATTCAGATGTATGGTTTTTGAAGCGACTCATGTGTCTTGATGTTGATGTTAAGCTGTGATTGTTCCATAGAAGATTCAGGGACTACAATAACTGAAGTGTGAGACCTTAATTAATGTGAAATAGAATGTGTCATGTTGCATGATATGGTGGGGATAGAAAAAGTGAATTTACAATGGGAGACGATGTAACTCGATGGGCATTGTCATCAATGAGAAGACAAATATTCTCAATTGTTTCATCAATATTTGAAAGGTGAGAGTCCACAAACAGATGTGAAATGTTTAAGTAGGCCTCCCAATGAAGTGGATCTCATAGACACGAAGAATCCTATATAGAGAATCATTGAGAGCCCTTGAAGAAGAAAATTTGAACTTCGATGAAGCAATACATGATGGAGGAATATCTTACAAGAGGAAATCAAAGTCATTATGGTGTCATCTAGATCTGAAATGTGGTCTACTTTTCAAAAAAGTAAAGATGCTTGATAGGAATGTGTCCTAGTGGCCGGGTGATTCTAGAAGACATATAATCCTATTGCAAAGAATCATGGAAAGTTCTAGAAGAAGCAACTTTTAATTCTGAAGTAGCAACGTGTATAAGAGATGTTCTCATTTGTAGATGGAGTATCAAGAGGAGGATCACTAGTCCATGGACCATGTCATTGTTGTTAAATACCTACACTTTTGTTCATAGTCACTTGGTGTAGGAATGAATTCAATGAGATAGGGTAGGAGATCCTACATAATGTAATTTTTCACTATCCCTTGTTTCGAGTACAAATGGTTCTCTGAATTTATCTTGACAATAGAATGTTGGAATTTAATACCATAATCCATGATGAAAACTACCAAAAATGGAAATTTATCTTAGTTCGCAATTACAAAATGCTTTTGTATAGGCCTCTCGAAGAGTAAGTACATCAAATTGAGACTTTATAAATTGAGTGTATGTATTAGCAATCTCCCAAATTGTTCAATGGTCTCCAAACCTTGTCAATTTTTTATTTTTATTTTAACTCAAATATGTATGGTATAGGCATATCATTGGTTGTGTGATTTTTTTTTTCCTTAAATGCTTCTACGACCAAAAGAGACAAGTTTTAAATGAAAATGGGGTCTTATGGGCCTTTTTGACACAATGGTAGGTTCTTTAGACCTGAAAATGCCCCAAAAACTAGTCGATTCCCTTAAGTTACAAACAAATCCTTGTTTGTGAGCATGCTTCTTGATCTCCAATTTTGGTGGAATGAAAGATAATATTTAATTTCTCAAGCCTTTTGGATGCTTCAAAACCACCAAAAAAAAGCTACTTTGATCATTGAAATGTTGTAGTGACTTGGATAAAAAAAGAAAACTAAGTCTAAACTTTAGAAGTTAGTTTTTTCTTGTCAAATTGTTTTCAATTTTCAAATCATCAAAGGATGCAAGAGGAGTATATTTTGTTATGACAAGATAAAAAAAAAACTTAGAATCTTTTGAAACCATTGAAACATGGGGACCCCTTCCCCCCCTCCAAAATCCCTATTTTTTCAAGATGCAATACTTAGGGGAAACATCCCCTTGCCGCACCACTTAGGGACGTCCTAGGGACTCCAAGGAGTCTCTTGACCATCTTGAGGATGCCTATGAGTCTCCCATGGCCCCCAATTAGAAACTCCAATTCTAAACAAAAATGGTGAAATTATTGTGAAAATGTCATCCGTATTAAAGGTTTGAAAATGCCCCCTAACCTTGATGGGGGCTCTGCCCCAAACCCCCCACAAGGGGCACTACCCATTGACCCCAAACCTCTACCCACCATTCTTATTGTTAATGCAATCATTTCTATTTTTTTTATGTTGACTAGTTTAAACACTTAGTATGCCAAAGTTTCATCTGCAATTCTTATACTTATTCTTAGTTTGTTCCCAAAGTTCCAAAACTCTACCACCATTGTTAATGTTCAAATTTCAATGCAATCATTGACATATTTTTAATGTTTATTGTAAAATTTACATAGTGTGGCAAATTTTTATTTACATTTGTTATACTTATTCTATACACATCCTTTTATAATTATTTTTTTAAGTTGTATATATTTGCATCCCACCCCGCCCACTTCGTCATCCCCCTGTCGTCCCCAAACTTTAGCCCTTGGTATGTTAAGATATGAAAGCTCACAATAGTTTCATTTGATATGTTAATCGAGGAAAAACCTACAATATATAGCTTCCAAGATTCCAAATCCTTGAGGATCATGAAGAGGTAGAAAACCAAAAAAAGAAATTGCTTATCCAAGTTTCCAAATTTGTGACAAGGAAAAAGTAGAATCTCAATCAAAGAAGGAGAATGTGCAACTCATTAACTTATTCTACCTAAGTAAAAATATTACCTAATTAAGCTTTTTAATAGTGGAATATCACACTTAGGATAAAACATATCCAAGGTAAATAAAATATTACATTGATAGGCTTCTTTGGTTGCTCTAAAAGTGGTGTCTTATGAATTATGTTCTTGGATACTAAAGTTTCCAAATTTTGGGCACTCTTGATAGCTTCTTGTAGAGATTGTGATTCAAAGGCTTTAACCAAACCTTTAAATGGTTTTTGTTGATGTGTTTTTTATGCACTATGCAACACAAAATAAAATACTAAGTATTGTATCCTCTCTTGAACAAAATCCTCCCAAGTGCTAAACTACATGATCAAATGGGATGACTCCAAGATTCCAATAGTCAGGTCTTGACTTTATATTGTAGATAGACTCAATGATTGTGATGTGATATCTTTTGGAATCACAAGGGGGACTTACGTTGCTTGGGTCAAGACCTATCCATTCTCATGTTTCATGATTGATTTACACTCCATGATTTAGGTCATCCTTGAGCAACATCTCGACTTAGCCAAATTTTGTTTTTTGTACCCTAATTCTTTAATTTTGACCCCTTACTAGCATTGCCTTAGGTTTTATTGGAATTCTTGCTTCTCTAGCATGGGCACATTTCTATGGTTCATTCGCACAAATTGCTCTTGATGAGCAAGCTAGTATCATGACCATGACTTAAACAAAATTTTAACTTAGTCAAATTATCTCCTCCAAACTTCTATGAGTTCATCGCCTTCATTCTTCATCATTTGGATGTCTTTTGTAATTGGAAGGTAATTCTTGACCACCATACCTCAATCTTGACCTATGCTACCCTAAAACGCTAGAACCTAGTCATGTTTACAATTGAGATCTTGGTGACTTGATCACTTAATACAGCTTAATCATGTAGGTCTCATCTAACTCTGACTCGAACACTTAAGAAAATCAACCCTAGCAACCAAGTACTTTGGGAAATATCTTGCAACTTGACAACATGGGTAATGATGGAGGAATGGAAGGTGAGACCTATAGAGGTGAGAGAGACAGAGAGGGTGAGAGGAAGAGATAATGCCCTGGAGAGGGTAGAGAAAGAGAAGTAGAGAGGGAGAGAAGAAGAGAGGTATGGAGAAAGAGACCTAGAGAGGGGAGAGAGAAGAGAGATAGTAGAGAGGGATATAGAAGAGAGATAGAAGAGAGATACCAATGTCAATCTTTTTCTATAAAAAAAAAATTTGCAAAAAATCGGCCTATCGTCGGAATTCTGACTCCAAATTATGACGGCCTCCAGGAGAGTTCTGACGTGGATGCTGTGCATCCGACGACACTCCTTTGTCGTAATTTTACCCTTTGGAGTCAGAATTCCGACGATAGGCCGAGATCGCGACGGTATTCTTTCTAGGTATGAGCATCCATGGCGACCGTCGGAAAGGTTGGAGGTCATGTCGGAATTGCAACGACCACAAGGATAGTGGGAACTTTTGACACAAAGTTTTCGATGGCTTTTTTTGTCGGTAGTGTGACAAAATTGTGTCAAAATTCTGACGATTTGGCGTCGAAATTTTGACCCGAATGTACTAGTGACTTAGTCATTTTTATGCATCTCTAGCCTAGTTTAATTTTGTAATCTCAATCCACACCTCAAGTGTCATTTTGTATTCATATTTTTACATGCAGGACTACACATGTCCTAAGTCAAATCTAACTCTACCTTTGACTTGGTCACAAATTTGTTGTATCTTTCCTAGTTTCATGCTGCACCTCTCCTCTCTATATATTAGGATGCTCATTGTAATAAGGATCTTTTTTTGATCTTCTTGATCTTTTTGGATTGAGGAATCTTTAATCTATATGCCAAAACTCCGTCAAAGTGAAGAGCAAAAGTTTAACTTTGTGTTCCCATTGTTTTTTTACAAACTCGATCAAATAAGAAGAAATCTTTGTCATTCAAACTTTGTGTTGGATTCATTTCTAGTTTATGGTGAGAGTGTTCTTATGTCATTCTTGTTGTAAATTATTATTTTGTTCAAGTAAAGGTGTTGTTGAGGAAATATTGTTAAAGAGTAGGAACAATTGTTGGTTTGTGGACTTTGTGTCATATTTCAGCTTTTGTTTATTAGGATTAATAGAAGTAGATAATAACTTGAAAACTTTGAGCTTCATATTGTTATTCCAAGATAATACTATCAAAAGTTGTAACAAGATATCAAGATAGAGACTTTGTGCTTTACTTTGTTATCTTCCAGTACATACCTTGGGTTACAAAATTTATTTGTAAAAGGTTGATAGGATTATAGTGACTACAAGACTTTGCGCTTGAACATTGTTTTCCTGTCTCAAAGAAGCAATGGGGGACTTTGTGCCTTTATGGAAACTTTTCTTCCTTACGTATTTGTATTTGATCATTCCTAGATTTCGGGTTAATTTGTAACTTTGAAAGTGTAAGAATTATTATTTCTCTATATTTTAAATTCTTTCATGAAGAAAGAGGAGAGAATAACATCTATTCTAAAAAAGAGAATAGGATGATGTACCACCCTTGTTTAGATTAGAAACCAAAACTTGTGTTTTAAATAGAGTAGTTAGTTAAAGAGGGATGCTTCTCTAAGAAAGTAGGAGAGATTTAATCTCACACATTGTGCTTGAAGCTACAATTTTGTAAACTTCTAGAGTTTGCAATATTTTCAACCAAAAGTGTAATGCTAGCCAAAATACCCTAGAGAAATAATCTAAAGTCTACTAGCAAATGGAGATAATTTTCTTTTTTTTTCAAACATCCATTACTTTAAGTTATCATCATCATACATCAATGCAACATTAACTATTTTCAAGATCACATGAAACAACATGTACATAACCATAAAACTAATAAGTTCAGTATTTTTGGGTATACTAATTCATCCCCCCTCTTAGTATTCATCAATTGGTATCAGAGCCAACATTTCTATAAGTTTAACCACTTGGAAGGAGATATGGGGGAGTACACTGTGAGGGAACTTACTCATCATCTCACTCTGACTAAGAAAGCCTTTGATGAACTCCAAGTCAAATATAAGGCCTCTCTAGCAAAAAGAAGAGAGCATGTTGAGAAACTGATGGAGCTTATTGAAAATAATTCTTCTGATGAAGCAGACATGGAAGCCCTAGTTGAAGAAGTTGAAAAACTGAATGAACCTAATGCCAACCTGAGAAGGGAACTGGAAGGACTAACTTTAAGAATTTGTCAAGAGCTTGAGAACCAGAGGAAAGATGAAGACCTGGTAAAAGAAAAAGATCATGAGATCTCCAAGATGAAGAAAGAAATCAGTGCCCTTACCGCTCATCTCCAAGAGAGTAAAGTGGCAAAAGAAGAAATGCAAGGTGAACAAAACATGGCTATTTCTGATAATGCAACCTTGAAGGAATCCAATGCTGCTATTTCCAAGGAATTCACTAAGTCAAAGGAAATACTTGCCAAATTCAATAAGAGTATTGTTAAGCTAGAACAAAAGCTTGAATCAGCAAAACCGGTAAAGAATACCTCTGGACTTCGTTTTTCTGTTTATGAGGAACATGAGACCTCTGGAACAAAAGATGGAGCATCAAAGAAGAAACTGACATCAAAGGATAAAGGTAAGCATACTTGGTTTCTTCTCGCTTAGCTTTGGAGGGAACCGGTTCAACCTTAGGCTTCTTGGATTCCTCCTTAGCTTCCATCTGAGCATGTTTCTCCCTTTCTTTCTTCATTTCCTCTCTGGTAAATCCCATCTGCATAGCTACTTCCTTAGCCATCTTAGATACTTTTCTCTTCCTTGCAAGCATAGTGAATTGCTTGTGTAACTCCATATCCTTCTCCTTAAAAGTGTCAAACTTGGGTTCATTGGGGTCTACCAGATTGCTCAAAAGGTGTTGAGCATAAGCTTCAAGGGTCTAGCCATCCACCTCATAATCCATCGGCAAAATCTAGATTGTCTTGGGTTCCACAGCTTCCATGTGACATTGGTCTTTGTCCACCATGAAGCATATAGTGGTCTCATATTTCTCGACAACCTCTTTGGGGATCCTTTCTCTATCTTGTATCTAGCCTTGGAAGGTTTTAAAGAAACTCCACAAGGCATATGTATGATTTTATATGTTTCCCAATCTTTTTAAAACTTGTTTGATTTGAGTAGCCACTAGTAAATCAAATTCCCATTGCACTCTACCTGTACTGGGAATTCAATTCATGAAGTACATTTCCAAATAGACAATCAAAGAACCAAACTTAAATAGATTATTCTTATCAGATTTTATCTTTTTCAAGTTGTTGGGAAGCTCCTCAAGAAGGACTGAACAAAGATCATAGTGAGTTTCTTCCTTCACAATCTGGTATGTTGCATAAATGGTTGTACCAGAGACAAAATTCAATCTACTAGACTGATAGACCTTGTAGCCAATGATCATGGACATAAATCTTATGTCATGCTCTTGGATATCATCAATAGTCATGGACCTATTATCAAACTACACACCAGTTGCCTTTGTCACCATTGTGCTTTCTACTTTCCTTAGATTAGGCTTGTCACCGGTTTGATGCAAACATGTGACTATATGAATGGCATGCTTGGTGATCTTGTATGGCTTGTCTAGCCCAATGAATTCATCATGTACACAGTTTAGAATATATCTTACCCATTCATCCTCATCAAACACAAGGAAATGCATGAGCTACGTGAAACCCTTCCTCTGCAATTTCTCATATTTCATCTTAATATTTCTATTCTTGTCCCAGAGGTGTTGGTTGTAAAGTGCTAGAATCGCTTCATTTCCTATTTCCTCAATGTTGTAGTGAATATAATCTCTTACATCATCAACATGTAGAACACCATGGGGCATAGATGAGAAGGTATTGTTTGGATCATCCTTGACTAATTTAAATGGGTGCTTCTTGAATTGTGGTCTTACTCTCTTTGAAACCTCAACTACCAAAGGAGTATTGACAGAAGATGATGCCATTCTGAAAGGTTTAGGGTTCACAATAAACTTCTAAAAATACCTTTTATTCCAAATGAATGCACAATAGCTTCTATGGGATTGCCTCAAATATTTTGATCTCCTTGGAAACAGGTTCACCTTGCTCTTTTTCTTCAACTCTTGGCTCAAAATGTGAGAAATGATTCACATTTTCCCTTTTTAACTTCGCAAACCCTAATTTCAAATTGAAATAAATGCACTAATAAGATTCAATCAGATGCCCTATCCAACATCAATCAACTCACCGGATGATCTAGAGATCTAGATAATCATCTTAAAGTATCTAAAATCAACCATGATCGATCACAGATCTCTCCAAGGGGGTTTTGCAATATTTGCATGAAGATGCCACCCCATAAGGCCAGATGCCTTAATTACCAAATGAAGGTCCTCCACCAAATTTAGGTCTAGATCCATTGTCAGCCTTGGATTCACTTTTCTGACCCACATCTTCTCATGCTTGTCTCTAATCTCCTCTACCTTTGCCTTGCCTTTATCATCAGTTTTGTTCTTGTCTATCAGAGCACTCTTGTTCACATTTTTTCTTTTGCAATATTTTGCAATGTGATCGGTTTTATTGCATGCACGACAAGCTAAATTTTGTATAGGTCTGAAGTTCATCTGATTTGGCCTCATCGTGCACTGGTTAGAAATATGTCCAAACATCCCACAAGCATATCATCTCTTGTTTTGAAAATTAATCATTAATTCTCTACACATGTTTGACTTGTGACCAAAATTATTGCATCTGAAACACTGACCAGTAAAGGTAGGACCATTGTTCACATTGTTCATTCCATTATTCATCCTACTTCTGCATTGATTCACCATATGACCAAATTTATTGCAAGTAAAGCATCTACCATTGAATTTATGAGCATTAGGATGTCTTATAGGAGGATTCTTGTTCTTAAACATTTCATTTCTATGTCTAGATCAGGAGGATTCACCTTTCTCAAATCCAAGTCCTCGCATGTCCTTTCCATGTTTCTAACTTTCCAACATCTCATCAAGCCTTGTTGAGCTAGCATCAAATTTGTCTTTGTATTCATTTGCAGTGGCAAGTTCATCTCTTAGGGAAATAATTTGTGTTTCAAGTTCTCAACCATAATTCCTTCATTGTGTCAACTCAAGCTTCAACTAATCATTCTCATAGGTAAGCCTAAAGCATTCATCTGCTCTTTCCTTCAATGATTAAGTAAAGATTTCTTCATTCTTCTTTCCTTCTTCAATCTCCTTAGTTAGCTTCATCACAATGGATTGTATCTCATTCTTCAATACAACATTATCTCTCTCAAGCTTGTCAACTTTGTCCTGATTCTTCATGCATTGGTCTTCTTTCCCCTTCAGTTTATCCATAAGTTATTTCCTCTTGTCTCTTGAAGTGTTCACTTGATCCTTCAAGTCATTAATGAAGTCTTCAATTGCATTCAAGGTTCTCTTTAAGTTATCGATTTCATTCCTTGTTGCATAAAGATCTTCAAGTGCTACACTAAGCCATCTCTAAAAATTAGAATCCATTGATTCAATCTCCTGGACCTTCCTCAAGCGATTAGGCTTCCTCAGAGGAAATAGACTCTGATACCAATTTTTGGAATCAAGGAACACTAAGAGGGGGGGTGAATCAGTGTTCTACTGGTTATTAAATTTTTTGAATTAACTTTAAACCACTAGAAGCATCAGCATGAAACTGAAATGCAGAAACACAAAACAATCAACCACAAAATCATAACACCTGGATTTTTCATGTGGAAACCCAAATGGGAAAAATTACAATGGGATTTGAACCCACAATATTATTCCACTATGGCCATTAGAAAAATAATATTACAAAATGGGAAATGCACATGCATTCAGGCACACTACCTAGAGCTCACTGCTCAATTACAATAAGGGCTACAACCCTAGAAGGATCACTACCTTACAAATCATTTATAGTGATGAATTATAATGAAAGAACTCCAAAAAAGCATCTAACAATGCCTAGATGAGTTTCGGTTAAGTGCAAAACTCTAACTGTATCACCTCTACTACTCTACTCTATTTTCTATCTTAGTCAACTATCGGATCAAGAATGTGCATGTGCAACTGCACCAAAAGGGATTCTTCATCACTACTCGCTCATATTACTTTATACCATACCTTGAAATGATCTTCTACACCGGTCTTATATATCCACAATCATAAAAATAGATAATTATCAAGTTGGCCTGAAGTGTAACGTGTAAGTATTAACCGGATTACCAAAAGAAAAATCATATCACCAAAAAGAAGATAAGATGATGTATCTATGTCAGCCCCATCATCCCATGCATGATTCATAACACTGCAATCACTAGAAAGCTTCAAGACCAAAACTGTTCTACTCAACTTGAAATATCATTTAATTGATTATCGATTCACATCCACTTCTGGTTATCAAGATCTATAGCTATCAGATATAATTCTATGATGAGTTTCCATCAATGAAAACCCTTAAACCAATAATCAAGCATCAATAGCCACTAGATAAGTGTCAATTGCCAACATGGAGAAGCCATAGCCTTGGCCTCCTTAGTCACAGTCTTTAGAGCCAACTTGAGAGACTAAGAACTAGAACCAAACAACCCATTAGTCAAGGAAGAAACAAATGGACCCTTGCCTTTCATCTCGTGGGACAAAGCTCTACAACCACCTTTTGGACAATTATTATAGAGGTGATCAATAGAGGAACAAAACTAGCAGAATGGAGTCAAGTTCTCAAATTCAATTTGTTGGGTCCACGAATCCATATAAGATTTTAGTTCAATCATTAGAGGTAGAGATGAAATAGGAACAATAATAGCACAAAATCACACAAACACCAAACAAGACCTTTTTTAGTGATGGAATCCAAAAAAATGAACTTCCTTAATGAGTTGGCAATTCATAGAATGATCTCTTCATCCCAAAATGAACCTTTGGGTTAAAGCACAGGTACCATTTGCAGAGAAAAAGTTGTTGCTTCCTAAAAGACTAGGGACTCGAAGAGAGAATACAAGTGAAGTATTCCCAAAGAGAGAAAGATAAGTATAACATACCTTTAGGAAGTGTAGACATTGTTAGGCTACCTTCCACTGGCCACCTAGTTGGTGTCCATTTATGAACGATAGTAATATCCGGGTGCCTACCTAGAAATGTGCCAACTAGAGAGTTATCCATTTTAGCTAGAGAATGGTTCAAGGATGGGTCCTTAATAGTTAAGCACGTTCCCTTATTGATATGCTCAATAGAAACACCATCCATAGAAACAAAATGACCATTGTTTAAAAGTTCCTTCCAAGATCCGTAGGGATTATTTCCAAATGAAAACATCAAGGAAGAAGAGGACCCACTAATCTTACTATCAATGTTGACATCCATCTCAATAGACACAAAGTGAGTCTTAGAAAAGGACCCACATGTACAATGGATCCCTCCCTCCTCTTGGACTTTAGGGAACAAGAGATGATAGTCCAAACACTAGTTCACATTTTGAGTTGACAGTAGGAAGCATCCATCTACAGGATACTTGTTCAATTCCTCATCCCTCTCATCCTCACCTTGCACCTACACTTCTCTATAAATCTCCCACCCACCACTTGTAAAGAACATTTTTAAAAAATAAACATTGAAACATTGCTTATCAAAATAAAAGTTAAATCCATTTTATTCTCTTAATAAATAAAATAAAATAGGTCAACTCTCATCCACTTAAAAGAAATTAATATATCTAAATAAAAATATGTCCTTCCATATATAATTACTTAATTAAAAAAAATTAAAGAACCCCTTGCACATGATCTAGTGCTCCAAGTACAACTAATTTAATCTTGACCATCCATCCATAATTTAATATCCACCATTTACATCCTTGCTCAAGCTCATATATAATAAAATCTAAAGTCCTTAATTATCCCACTCCTCTCTCCCCTCTCTCTCCATGTGAACATGTACTCAAATTATCTCATACTTGGGTAAATGTTATAAAAGATCACATTATTGAGCATCAAGCATATATCGAGACATATCAAGTTGTAGTGTCAAAAATTACATATCCCTTTGTAATTTGGCTTACATCTTTTGTAACCTCTTTGGTGTCCATTCCCCTAGCACCTAAGTAGGCTCACTTCAGCCCTTGCATCAGCCTTTTCCCTCTTTGGATGCTCGAGGCCGCCCTTTCTAAAAGCTCCTTGTGGCATCAATCTTGTTAGCCATATGTCTCCCTTGTCTCTTATCATTTTTTAGTGTGATTCATTTGGACAATAGCTCGCATGGACATCCATGTGCCATGCATTCATTCTACAAAATCTCAATGTTTGAATGTTGGTTCTAAGCATTTCTTTCCACTTTTCATTTGCACATGTCAGTAGAAACGGCTTCGAATCTTTCAAACAAATTAAAAACTCTCTTTTCCCTCCTCTTCTCTCTTTTAAGTTTACCTTTTCTCTTCTTTTAATTTTTCTATCTTCTCCAAGTGCTCACTCTCTCTTATATTCTCTTACACTCTCTTGGTCTCTCTCTGGCTCTCTAGCACTATCTCTCTGATTCTCTTGGCTCTTAGAGCCTACTCTTGTTCTCATGCACTTGCTACAACAATATTTCATTTTTTATAGCACTCTAAATCTCTTAGAGTAATCTCTTTGCATCTAACTATTGGAATCTAAGAACACTAAGAGGGGAGGTGAATCAGTGTTCTATCGGTAAAGTTAGTTTTGAACTTATTCCTTATTAACCGGATAATAGTAAATAAAATTAGAATGCATACAACAAATAACACAAAGAAAGGCAACACCATAACACCAATATTTGTACGTGGAAAACCCTGCAAAGGGAAAAACCACGGTGAGTTTGATACCCACAATATATATATATATATATACTTGATCAAGGTATACAAATATTACATAAGAGGGTCTGCACATATAGAAAGGGCAACCGCCTAGAGCTCAATACTCAAACACAAAATAGGAATTCTCACTGACTTACAAAACATTTGTAAGTGTTTACAAATGAAAATGAACTTATAAATAGAATTTAACCATGTTGGATAAGTTTTGGTGAATGCTCTGATATCCTCCTTCATATACCAGTTCTCTGATGCTTTGTTCTACTATCGGTTATGTTGTGCATGTGAAACTACACATAGTCGCTTCTATTCACTAAACAAAATGCATACCAAGACTCACTAAAATATATGCAATCAGAAGTTTGCATTCCTTTCCATCACATTTGATCTATCGTTGAGGTGATCTTCTTAAATATGCTTCTATCTTAACCATGTTGGCTTCAATGAAAGATAAACAAGTCGATTGTCGGATCATAATGAAAATCAAACATAAATCTAATGACCATGTCGTCCATCACACAGTACCACCAAAATATATGAATACATAATCGGGACCAAAATATTTCCTTAGTTCGGTCCTATCCATTGTAGGGTTCCATACACATGTTACCGACATCAGGACTTAGCTGGGATCGAGTGAATGTTGGTGTCAGTGCCAGTGTCAAGTAATGTGAATACTAATACCAGTTAAGTGCAATGAGTGTCGGTTAACCAAAAAATAAAACCATTTACCCTGAGATGAAGAGTTTCCATCAATGACAACCCAAAATGCCATTAACCTTACCAGATGAGTGTCAATTGCCAATAATCTCCCCCTTTAGCATTGATGGCAACACCCATGTGAAAAATGATACCATTTGTGAAATTGCCACTGAATCCATAACCTCTTTATTTGTAACATGAATCTGCTATCTACATCCGATGCTCCCCCTAACAAATATATACATTTTTCACTTATTCCTCCCCCTTTGACATCAATGACAAAGTGGGGTGCCCACAAAGAATTTTGTATAGTTATAAACATGAGTCAGTTCTATACAAACTTCAAAATATCTCCATACATGTTCTTCAAAAATGAAAAGTAGGTATCCCAACCATTCTTAAGAGATTCAAAAATGGAGATGAATCCATTCAAGATGCTAGCATAATATTCTATTTCTTCTGAAGTAGTGGGATCCTCCTTCTGCAAGTTAGAAATACACTCTATTTTATGAAACACTAAATTATCAAGTCGAGGACCAATCAAATTCTGGAGCTCATTTTCTCTCCTTATTATTTTGTCCATATCCTTCTCCAATTTCAAAATTTGATCCATAGCCATCAAAATCGGACCATCCAAAGAATTTGTCAAATTGACTATTGAGTTGTAGGAGTAAGAAATTTGTATTAATTTTTTCCTACAGTCTAACAGTTGCTTGTCTATGGAGTCAGTTATCTTATCAAAATCTAGAAAAGTCTTATAAGCATTACCTCATTTATTCAAAGTTGCATCAATTGATTGCAAGTAGATCTGAAGTTTCTCCTTATCAATCTCAATCATTTGCAAAAATGTTAGCTTCTGGGCTGCCATAAAATTTTCTTTAGCCTCTGTTAGTGATATCTTCAGTAAAGAATCATAATTCTTAGGGATAAAATCAATGATTTCCTCTAATTTACTCAAATATCTTGCACCTTCTTGAGCATGAAATTTTGGGACCAACTGGTTCAAAACCTCAAAACTGTGTTCAATCAATTTCTTGTCCTTAGACTCTTCCTATGCTAATTCCTGAGTAGCATGTGCCTGAAGACCCGCTATTGCCAAAATCTTCTCTGTCGGTGACATTTTATGGTAGGTTATGTCAATATTGATGGAAAGTTGTGGTAAATTTTCTTTATCTATGGCAGAAGTGTCAATTGCCAAGCCGAAGGAGAGATCCACCACAGTCTCCTTACCCTTATCAGTCGATGAGATAACTTTTGTATCTTTTAGCTCATGTGCACCAGTGGCTTTGCCACTTGGTGCCTCATCCAAAACTTGAGTATCCTCTGCACCTTTATCCTTATTTACATCTTCCTCAGTATCCTTTATTGTTTGTGCATTATCTATAGGGATGTCCTCTATTTCAATATGTGACTCAGTAACTAGTACAGTGGTATCTGGTTGAGTGCTTGTCGATTTCTCGGTATCTACACTTAGTTTGTTTGTCAGTTGCTTATCCTTGGGCAACTGAATATTTTATGATTTCACAAAACTAGAACTTAACTCATAGCCTAGATCCAAAAGAATTCTTACCCAGATATCAATTGTTTCCTTCCTAATTTCTTCTAACCTATCCAACATAAAACTATTTATTTTGTGCTTGGGGTTGAATTTTGGTGATCTAGTTTTATTAATTAAATCATCCATGCCTGGAGAAGTTATTGAAGGACAAAGATTGACCAATTTGGTCTCCTTAATCTGCCTATCTAAGGACTGAGTGTGTGTCTTTCTGACCTCTAACCTAGCATACAGATCCTTAGGAAAAACTTTCTGTAGTTATATCAATGCCCTACTAAATGAATCAAGATATAAAAGAATAGCCTCTTCTATTTGCTTCTTGTCCTCCTCTTCAAAGTTATCAAAGAATGAAGAAATATTTTCCAAGTTACCATCATTTACTATATGTTCAATCAAATTTTGAGCGTTCATCTTTTTCTTACCAGTTCTCCTTTTAAGTTTAGGTTTCGCTTGCTCATCTTATTTAGGTTTTCTCTTGTGCAAAATAGTGATCTTTGGCCTCCGGGGAGTCTCCTTGATAGGTTCTTACTTTTGTTCCTCTTTCTTCTCCCTCACCACTCTGACAAAAATGTCTTTCATTTTAGGAACCTCCTTAATCTATGTGTCAGGTTCAGTTTCTTTTGAAGAAATAGTCATATATTGTTGGGTCGCCTTTGACTTCTTCTTGGGTGGCTCTACCATTGTCTGATTAGCAAGCTCAGCTGAAGATTCTTCTAGTTGTTTGGAAGTTTCTAATATAACTAGGACCACATTGGGTGTGGCCTGAGATTCTTTTTCGGGCTTCCCTTTCCTCTTTTCTCTTTTTCTTCAACTCTTTCTTCCTTTGTTCCTCCAAAATTTTGACATGTTACTCAACCTTAGTCCTATCAACACCTTCACTTATCAATGTTTCTACTGCTAGCTTTGTCATCTTCTTTTGGATTGTCAGAGCTACCTATTCTTGATGAACTTTAAGTCCTTTCTCCTTAGAAGTGCCAAATTTCTCTTCCTTTTCATCTACTGGTACCTCCAATAGATGTTGTGCATAGGCATCTAGTGTAGCTTCATCAACCTCATATCCCATTGGCATTATCTAGATTATCCTAGGTTGTGCAACCTCCATCATACATTCATCTTTATCTACCATAAAACAAATTGTGTCCTTATATTTTTCAACTATAGATTTAGGAATCTGGGACCTATTTTTCATTTCCTCCTGAAATGTCTTGAAAAATGCCCATAGATTGGCTTTAATATTCTTATCCCCTTTCCTATCCAAAATTTGAGCAATCTGGGTTTCTACCAAGTAGTCAAAAGCCCACTAAGTCTTTCCAAAATTGGGTATTGTTCCCAAAAAGTAAAATACTAAATAAATAATGAATGAGCCATACCAAAAGGTATTCTTTTTGTCTTGATTGAGCTTCTATAGGGTAGTCATGAGTTCTTTTAACATTACACTGCATAGATCATAATGGGCATCCTCCTTAACCATCTGATGTGCCACCAAAATATTGTTATCGGAGACAAAGTTTAACTGATTTGACTGGTAAACCTTGTAACCGATAATCATCGTTGCAAATTCAACATCTATGTCTCTAACATCATTTACCCTCATAGATCTTCCATCAAAATTTGTGTCAATGAGTTTGTTCAATTCAGTGTTATTAAACTTATATCTAGTGTTGGGAATGCCTCCAATTTTGTGCAAACAAGTGACATTTTTTATGACTTCCTCCATAATCTTGTACGGATGGTCCAACCAAATGAACTCTCCATGAATGTGGCTCAAAACATAGTGTACCCATTCTTCCTCATCAAAATTCAGGAAATCCATGAACTATGTGAAACCCTTCCTTTGTAGATGTGCAAATTCCGCTCTCAACTAGTTGTTGGTGATTATCTTTTTTAGTGAAAAGGCAGGATAACTCATATCCACCAAGTTCTTCAATGTTGCAGTGGATGTATGCTCTAATATCCTCAGTATGAATAACTCCATGATAAACCTATGAAAATACGCCCAATGGCTCATCCAGAAGGGATTTGTATGGATGCTTTTTGAAAATGGGACAAGGGTGGTTCTTGATCTCAACCACCAAGGGAGTATCAATACTGGATGAAGATGAAGCCATTGCAATCAAACACAAAAGCTAGGGTTTCTGCAAACATGAAAAAATACCCCGAAAATGTTGTCAAGAGATCAAATTGCCTGAAAGAAAGTGCTCATTGAAATCACCTTAGAACTCCAAAGTGCTCTATAAATTCACTTGCTTGAATACTCAAATGCTATGTGAAGAAAATAACTTTACTTTTCCCTTTTATCATCATTAACCCTAATTTTTCATTGTCATAAATGATGTCAGTTAGGCTTGATCGGTTCATAAGATTTGCAAGTAGATTTTGGTAAACAAGTGAAATCTCCTCACTGTCCATCCATAATCAGAATCCTTTGACTATAGACCTAATATGAGGCATTACATGATCTTCAATGATTTGCCTACCCCTAAGGCCAAGTGGCATGATCTTCAATGATTTGCCTACCCCTAAGGCCAAGTGTCTTAGTTACCAGTTGTATTTGTTGCCGACATAGGACCAGATGACTACCGGTTGTTCTATCAGTGGTGTATTAGATCTTCTTACCCATCTCATATCATGATGCTTCTTGATATCTTCCACTTTTGCCTTTCCCTTCTCATCTACATTTCCATTAGTTGTCGGTGGATTCTTACTTCTACAATATTTAGCAATATGCCCAATCTTGTTGCATGCATACCAGACAATATTATTTTTCTGAATTTCCTTGTTAACCTCTTGATTTCTTTGATTTCCTTTTGATCTAAATTGGTTATCCATATGTCAAAATCAACTACATGCATGACATATTACATTTCCAAGACCAGTGAATGATGCATTGTTCTAATTATTCATATTTCTGCATCGACTAGCCATATGACCATATTTATTATAAATAAAGCATGTACCATTGAATTTGTTAGCATTAGATTGTCTTACCGGTGATCTCTAGTTCTGGTTGACATGATTTTGCTTCTAGCCAAATGATTGATCTTTTTGTGTAGTACTAGACCTTTCTCCTTCTTCATAACCAAGACCTCTTTTGTCATTAGCATTACTCTAATTCTTTAGCATTTCATCAAGTTTGGCAGAGATGGCTAGAAATCTTTCCTTTTACTCATTAGCAGTGACCAAATCATCTCTCATGATTATAATTTGTCTTTCAAGTTCCTCTTCATTGTTCCAGGACTGGTCTGATTCAAGTTTCAGCATATCATTCTCATGATTCAATATGTTGCATTCCTCAGATCTATCCCTCAACACTTGAGCTAGGTTTTCTTCATTTTTCTTTCTACCCTCAATCTCCTTGTATATTCTCATGGTTAGGGCTTGCATCTCATTCTTCAAGATAGTGTTCTCCTGAGTAAGTTTCTGACAATTATCCTTCATAGCATCTTCCTCATCATTGTTCTAATTTTGCAATTGATCACAAAGTTCCTTCCTCTTAGCCTTGATAGTTGAAAGCTTTCCTTGCAATGAAATGATGTTTTTTCTAGCTTTCTTTAGTTCATTTTTCAATTTACTATTCTCCAACTACTTATTATCAAGATCTTCAAGAGCAAGTATGAGTTGTTGTTGTAGACCAGTTTCCATTGATTCTGAATTCTGGATCTTCCTCAAGTGGTTAAACTTCTTCCAAGGAGCCAAGCTCTGATACCAATTGTTGGAATCCAAGAACATTGAGAGGGGAGTGAATCAGTGTTCTACCAATAAAGTTAGTTTTGAACATATTCCTTATTAACCAGCTAACAGTAAATAAAATTAGAATGCATACACCAAACAACACAAAGAAAGGAAACACCACAACACCAAGATTTATACATGGAAAAAACTAGGGTGGGGATGATACCCACAATATCTATATACTTGATCAAGGTATACAAATATTACATAAGAGGGTTTGCACATGCAGAAAGGCCAACCTCCTAGAGCTCACTGCTCAAACACCAAATAGGAAGTCTCACTGACTTACAGAACATTTACAAGTGTTTACAAATGAAAATAAAATTATAAATAGCATTTGACCATGATGGATAAGTTCTGTATATCGGTTCTATGATTCTCTATTCTGCTACCAGTTATGTTGTGCACATTAAACTGCACACAGTCACTTCTATTCACTGAACAAAATGCATACCAAAACTCACTGAAATATCGCAATCAGAAGTTCGCATTCCATTCCATCACATCTGATCTATCGCTGAGGTGATCTTCTTAAATATGCTTCTATCTGAATCATGTTGGCTTCAATGAAAGATAAACAAGTCGGTTGCCAGATCATAATGAAAATCAAACATAAATCTAATGACCATGTCGTCAATCACACGTTACCACCAAAATCCATGAAGACATAATGAAGACCAAAAGATTTCCTTAGCTGGGTCCTATCCATTACCAAGTTCCATATACATGTTACTGGGATCAAAACAAGTTACCAAGATCAAGACTTAGCCAGGATGCAGTGAATGTTGGTGTTGGTGCCGGTGTGAAGCAATGTGAATACTAATATTGATTAAGTGTAATGAGTGTTGGTTAACCAAACAATAAAACCATTTACCTTGAGATGATGAGTTGCCATCAATGACAACCTAAAATGCCATTAACCTTACCAGATGAGTGTCAATTGTCAACACTAACTTGTCTTTTGTCAAGCCTATTTGGTAATATCTATCTATTTATCCTATCTTTGAGCATCTTGGGATTCATCACATCTCTTATCCATCAAATCATTTATCATTTATCTTATCTTGCATTTATTTTCTTTATATTTATCTATCTGGTTGTCTATGAAGGTGGAAACACCAAAATAGGGATTTGATTGAGGAAATTCCCCAAGTAGCCCCAAACATTTTTCCTTTCTAGCTTGTGTGCATATTGCATTAGAGAAGATTTATTTGGCTAGAGGCTTCATAGCATGGACCTATTGTTTGTCTATTTTCTTCCCTATTCTCTTATTTCACTTTATTTCCTAGTTGTCTATATTTTTATATTATTGTACTTATTTCATTTATATGTACGATCATCAATCCCTTCTTTATATAGTTCTTTTTTTTTATTTGTATAGGACAATAGCATGCCGCGATGGAGTCCTAGTTCAATGTGTTCGTCCTGGTCACAGAGAATTACCAGAACTATGTAGAAGGTTTGTCTTTCTTGTATTAGCTTAGTTCTATATCTTGTATCCCCTAGCTCACCCTTAGCACCAATTTAATTGAGGTAGTGGTGGATAGTTTTTTCTCTGAGATTCATAATCTTAGAGGTAACAAATTCCCACCTCTACACAAGTATCCAAATTAGGTACACACATACAAATAATATCTATCTATTTATCCTATCTTTGAGCATCTTGGGATTCATCACATCTCTTATCCATCAAATCATTTATCATTTATCTTATCTTGCATTTATTTTCTTTATATTTATCTTTCTAGTTGTCTATGAAGGTGGAAACACCAAAATAGGGATTTGATTGAGGAAATTCCCCAAGTAGCCCTAAACATTTTTCCTTTCTAGCTTGTGTGCATGTTGCATTAGAGAAGATTTATCTGGCTGGAGGCTTCATAGCGTGGACCTATTGTTCGTCTATTTTCTTCCCTTTTCTCTTATTTCACTTTATTTCCTAGTTGTCTATATTTTTATATTATTGTACTTCTTTCATTTATATGTACGACCGTCAATCCCTTCTTTGTACAGTTCTTTGTTTTTGTTTGTATAGGATAGTAGCATGCCGCGATGGAGTCCTAGTTCCATGTGTTCGTCCTGGTCACAGAGAATTACTGGAACTATGTAGAAGGTTTGTCTTTCTTGTATTAGCTTAGTTCTATATCTTGTATCCCCTAGCTCACCCTTAGCGCCAGTTTAATTGAGGTAGTGATTGATAGTTTTTTCTCTAAGATTCATAATCTCAAAGGTAACAAATTCTCACCTCTACACAAGTATCCAAATTAGGTACACACATACAAATAAATATTATCAAGGCTTGATATATTTCAAAAGAGAAACTAAATTTGTCACTTCTATCATTAAAAACATCCAACAAAAGAATCTCTTTTACTTTGGTAGTTGAAGATAAGATTTTTATTTGACCTCCTTTATACTAAATATAAAGGTATATTTATTGTATAGAAATTTTTTTTAATATGGATTTAACCTCTTACATTAATTTTTAGATGTTATATCATATATTCTAACATGCCTAATCTATCCCCTTGTTCATTGACAAGAATTTACTTTATAGGATCATTTGAGCTTGATTTTATAGGTCTAGTTTTTGGAGTTATTTAAAAATGGAAAGTTATATCCTAGAGGAAATAGACTTCATCATTGAGTTCAAAAGGCCCTAAAACTCATTAATCTATATATACTTTAATCATTTTTGGTATGAATTTTTTTGGGCATCATGGAATTAAACCTAGAATTTGTAGGTCAATATTTTTATTATTTTTGAAATCTACATATGAAATATTATTTTTTATTCATATTTATGATATTACATAACTAGTAGAATATTTATGGAATATTCACTATGTCGGTGGTCATTGGTATGAATCTACTTTTTACTTTAAAAAAATATTTTTTATGCTATATTATTTAACTATATAGGTATAGTTGATGGGTTTTAAGAGAACCTATTTTAATATTGACTACTTGGCCATATCTAATACCAATATTTGATTCTATGACATCAATCCCATAGTCATGTGGAAGCCTAGGTCCAAAGTCCTTCTTAGGCCACAAGGGCCATAAAGGTCCAATAGGAATACATCAATCTCCATTGCCCCTCCATTATATTTTGCTACCCTTTCTATCACATCACTTGATTCTGGGTTCACCTACTTTCACCACTAACCACTAGAGAACCACTCGTGTACTAGTATAATAAAGCCCAATGTCCTTTTGTATGCATATCAAGGGGCTAATTTTAATACAACATAATTTTCTATCATAATATTAGACTCCCTGTTCCTATAAGTGTTAGAAAGATGGAGCTAACCACTTCATATTAGTATAGGTAATTTTGATAGACTTGGTCACATGTATCAAGTATTTCAATTAGAACCTCATTTTTGTATGTTTTCTCATGACTAGCATAACATTTGCATACAAAATTAAATTTTTTACTTTTCAAATAATATTATAAAAACCACATAAACTCGCTAGTGGAATCCATGTTTCTATTTTGAATGTATATCTTTAATGATTTAGTTATTATGATTTTATTGCAAATTCTCTTTGGGTGTAACCATTATTATGGGAAAAATACTTTTTATGAAGTTATTAATTTGTTATTTTGTATATATTTATTATAAAAATTAAAACTAATAAATAAATTTTAATTATTATTATGAATATATGTGTATTTTCATGTTTAGGTTTGTAGCGTCGTAAATTGTACACCTTTATTAGTGTGTCCAATTCCACAATGTCCTAGCACCTATTTTAATATATCTCTTTCCTCTATGTATTATGGGATCTTTATTGATTTAAAATAATATTTAAATTACTATTATGGGTCTTATTCCACTTTATTACATCATCAAAATCTTATTTGGGCCCTTAATTCTAAGTGTGCACTTTATCATTTTATCTTGATTTATCCTTAATCTTACCCTAATTTTAAATTTCAAAGCGTATTTCGCATACATATGCATCATGGTTTGAGCCATCGAGCTGGAATCAACATTAGAACCTCGTTATCTTGCATTCCTTGAAAGTTAGAAAACTATTTTTGGGACCAAAGAGACCTACCACCTTGGTCCTGCACTTTTTGCTCCTTATTTTTGGGAGGATAATTTGGTGATCTTATATAATTTAAATCCCACTCCATATGAAAATATATCAAATCTAAGTTAGCCTAAAGGTAATTTCAATTATGAAATCCCTATATAAGGAATCTCTCTCAATTCATTTTCATCATCTTATCTTATGCTAATATTATCATTCAAAGAGCAATTCTTCTTCTTCAAGAGTAGATCTGATTCAAGGAGCAACAAACTACATCAAGGCATCTTCCATTTATGTTTTATCTATGATTTTATGATGGATTTTATGTGATTTATTATGTTATTGCATCAACATGTGGAGGACTTATCCTAAGAACATTACATCACCTATTGAAGGTATAATCATCTATATTCAAGCATTTCAATTTCCCAGATTTAGCCTTGCCCTCAAAAGGTAAGCTTTTCCAATTCAATTTAAGTTCAATTTTTATTTTAATTAGGGTTAATTCCAAACCCAAGGTTTGACCTAAGGCAAACCCCTATCCAAAACCCCCTTTCTTTTCTCTTGTGTGTAGCTACAGGTACTTGATAGAGCTGGAAGACCTCAGACAGCATTAGGAGCTTGCTACACACCAATCCCATAATTGAGACCTGGTTTTTAGGGACTAGGGAACTAGGGTTCCCTTGTCCTAGGACTAAGGCACTAGGGCACCCTAGTACTCAACATTTTTCATCAAATTTCACAGGTGGCTTCCAAACTACTTCAGGCATTGTAGACTTTCTAACAATAGTTCATCCTTAGAATGCCAAGGTGTTCTAGTGCCCTAGTCCTACTAGATCAACATCAGATTTATTTCACAAGTGCATAGTCAGATTTCATGCTCAATTTTATTTTTGTTACAACATTTATGTTTATCTTTCAGTCATTTACAACAACTTAAGTGTTTGATTTCTTCATACCTTTTCCATAATTTTACATTAATTCAACATATCTCCATAGTTTATTCACTTTCCATAGTGACAAAGGAATAGAAACACTAGAAGTGTCATTTGACTCTCTTTCACAAGAGCTAGTCAAATACAATCACTCCTCTAGGTGATTTTGTATTCCAATGTTGGTATGAAAGTTGATCTTGGTCTTATGTCTTACCCGGTTCCATTTTCATACTATGCATTTTGGTGAACCTGACTCCCCTCACATTTGCATGACTTTTGATTTTGAGATTCTAAATCAGGTTTTTACATGTCATTAGATGCATTCATTCACTACCTATACACTTCCATTAATTACCTTGGTTAGTTGATATTCTTGCACTTAGTTAATCACATGAATTGCTTCATTGCATAGACATTTTCTTTCTTTCTTTGCATTGTTTCTTTCATTGCAATAGACATTGTTATAAAAAAAATTAAAAAGGACATTTTCAAATATTTTCATGTTGCCAAAAAAAGTCCATAGCACTGCCCCGAACCCCATTCCATGTTGTCAATTCTAGGATAAAATGTCAGCCTTTGGTTGACTTGTCTTTGCATTATGATAGTTTTTGAGACCTTATAATGACCCTTCACCCCTCTCCTAAAGATCCTACCAAGGACATTTGAGGCAAGAGGATGATTCCAATAACACCTTTATTAATGATCTCCCTTCTAAAAATGAGGTATTAATTAATAATTCTTGTTCCTCTCCCAAAATTGGCCCTTTCTTTCAAAGATCTCTGTCTTAAGTATGAAGCTTTGAAGAGTGACGTTGATCCTTCTCATAGAGTGTACCTTTCCCATGTGGATCATTTGGTGTTAAAGGATGATATGGTGGCTATATTTCCAAGTGACACTATACCTTATTTCCATTTCAATAACCTTCCCTCTAGGGATGAAGCATTAATGACTAGTGCTAGTCCCTCTTCCAAAATTGGTCCTACCTATGATGACATTTTGGTGCAAGAAGAGACTATCAACACTTCTTTCAAAAATCCCCTCCTTAGGAATGATGTTGATCTTTCTCCTAAAATGTACCTTCCTTGTAAGGATACTTTGGAACAAGAGAATGCTCCTAGGGTACAAGGGTTAAATATCTCTAACAATCCCCTCTATGAGGATTTCCTTTTCATTTGATCCAAAGACAATCATATTCATGAAGAAGTGTTTACAGTTGATAATCATCTTTATAAACCACTTGATGGTTTCATCTCTACTAGATTTCCCTCACATATTCCCAAACCATCTTTAATAAATATGATACATGTGAATGGTTATTAAACTTCTAAAAATCTTGTGATTACTATTAAGAGTTGTAGTACTCCTCAAACCTCTTAAACTCTTAATAAATTGGTTATTATGGTTAAAGGTGATTATAATCATGATACTTTTTGCATTCCCAATAAACTAATCATTACAATATGAATAATAATATTTATGAATGTTTTAGGCTTACATCCAAGGATCACCAACACCTGAAGGAATTGCATAACTAAGGCACACAACCTTAGGTAAGACACAAAGAGGACTTTCATAGCTAAAGAATACTTCTTAAGGACAAGATACAAAGTGTTGCCGAAGGACTCACTATCAATCAACAACAAATGAAACTACTGAATTGAAATTGAGAAAGATTCTCTTGATCATGAAATAGTCCCTAAACAATTGAATCAAGTGACCAACATCATGGCAAGCATCTCTGATAATCTTCACTATCCCAACACACTATCTTGTAGAATATATCACCTTCAAATCTCTTCTCAGATTGATTTTTTTGACTTTCGCATCACCATAAACTCAATTTTTCTTGCAAATCATTCACATTTAGTTCTCACACAACTCACTTCTCATCCACACACAATTCATCCATCTGCACATCTTAAATATGAGATACAACATTTGAAATCCCAATTAAGGGTTAGCCAAAATAGAATAAGAAATATTACACAAAATAAGCCACTCGGACCTAAAATACTTGGATTGGTCCATTTCAGAAGAAAGAGGTAACCAAAACATATCACAATACATCCTTCCATGATTGATATAATAATATGTACATGCTAACACATACTCCAAAGGGTGTTACTAAACATAACATGTAAAAATAATAACTCATCGACCACATAACCTCTTCCAATGCAAAATATTTCATGTTGATCTCCACATGCCATGGTGAGACCAAAATGAACATCTCAATGTATCTTCCAACACATATCTAGACCAAAATAATATGATCCACTAAACGGCAATACAATTAGCAACATATCTAGAGGGCACCAAAAGCATTTTGAACCACCCTAAATACAAGATGACACAATCAACACCAAAAACATTAACTGCAACACAAAACATAAATCTACCACAACCAAGAGCATATTCAGACCAATATTTATCCAAATAATCTAGGTCTGACAAAGTATATCCAGACTAACATCCATCTAGATAAATAGGTTTGATATCCAAAATATAGGGAATCGGTCATTATATGTGCATGGACCCATCATAAGAAGGCTATTGAATATGAGGATGAGGGAATGATTGTTCTTTCTTTGGTTATTTTACTAGAATCTGCTCAAAATGAGCTTGTTCCTAGCAATTTGGTGGCGTTTACATTATAGATTCATAATAATTATATTATACATATCGTTATTAACCCACCATTATAAGTAAAGGGAACAACATATTCATAACATATTTTAGAGTTTAATTGCAATTATTTTTATAAAGTAAGCATGTGAAGTTGAAGTACTTGTCTCAATATCTTAGATATCATGATAAGGGACATTACATATGCCATTTATCATTTTATCCTAATTTACCCTTAATCTTAACCCAATTTCAACTTTCAAAAAAAATGTGCATACCTATGCATTATGGTTTGATCCATAGAGTTGGAATCAGATTAGAACCCCATTATCTTGCATTCCTCAAAAGTCAAAAAAATGATTCTAGGACCAGGGCGACCTACCACCCTAGTTTCACACTTTTTTTTCTTGAATTTTAGGAGGATAATTTGGCAGCCTTATCTAATTCAAATCCCACTCCATGTGAAAATATATCAAATCTAATTTGGCCTAAAGGTGATTTCAATTATGAGATCCTTATATAAGGAATCCCTCTCAATTCATTTTCATCATCTTATCTTATGTAATATTATCATCTAATTTAATTGCAATTCTTCTTCTTCAAGAGCATATCTGATTTAAGGAGAAACAAACTACATCAAGGCATCTTCTATTTATGTTTTATATATGATTTCATGATGGATTTTATGTGACTCGTCATGTTGTTGCATCATCACATGAAGGACTTATCTTAAGAAGATTGCATCACCTATTGAAGGTATAATCATCTAAATTTAGGTATTTTAATTTCAGATCTAGCCTTGCCCTCAAAAGGCAAGCTTTTCCAATTCAAGTTTAATTTCTATTTCAATTAGGGTTAATTCCAAACTCAAGGTTTGACCTAAGGAAACCCCCTATCCATAACCCCCTTTATTTTCTCTTGTGTGTAGCTACAGGTACCTAATAGAGCCAAGAGACCTCAAACAACATTAGGAGCCTAGTACAAGCCCAATCCCATAATTGGGACCTGGTTTTCAAGACTAGGGTGTTGAAAACAACAATGAGGGAAAACTGAGAGAGGGGGGTGAATCGGTTTTCATTGGATCCACAAACTCAACCACAAATATTGATCTGATAAACTATAGCAACAACAAAGATAAGAAAATAGATAGAACAACACACAACACCAAGATTTTGACGTGGAAAACTCGGTTAAGGGAAAAACCATGGTGGGAACCTACCCATAGTAAGATGATACTCTATAGTAGTATGTGTAAATATTACAATGGGTAATGCACATGCATTAAGGCACACTACCTAGAGCTCACTACTCAAATATAATAACCCAGAAGGCTACAACCCTCAGGGAAGTCTCACTGACTTACAACAAGATTCAGACTATAATCCGAAAGGAATGAACTAAAAGAATAGCATCTCCAAATGCCTGATGACAGTTCTAGTTAAACACATTTGTCTTCCAAGTAACACAAAACTTTGCTCAATACACCACACTGAAAGATGAATGCTTGTTTGCACATACACTACTCTATAATAATGCAGACACAACCTCGATACCCAAATTACATAACAATATCACATATTTATACAATTCATCAACCTTGACAACAAGGTTAGCTAAACCCCTCAACTTACAATTACAAAATTATATCACATGATACAAAGATCAACCATCGGACCAATATAATGATATACATGACATAACATGGACCTAAATCAAATCTCCAAACATGCAACACCACCAAAAATCACACCAAGATCAACCACAACACACTACACCATTAGGAAAACTGCATACCATGAAGAACATCATCGGATCAGCAAAATCACCAAAAACTCGCACAACGATCAATATGGATCACCCAAAAAAAAGGACACAATTAGGAAACATCGGCAAGCACATTAGAATCATTAGCAATAGCTACACCAACACCACTTATCAAATCTTCATTGATCAACATCTGAACTTCAAGAACACTCAAAAAACAGCAACTGTCACAAAGAAAGATAACTTGTGGAGTACCAAATCATGAACCATATGCAATGAGGATACACAAGACTATCCCAAACAATATCCCAAAAAATCAACTCAAGAACTGATCACACCAGAATATACCAGAGGAAATACTGAACTCTGCAAAGCATTGATCAAAAAAACAAATTTCAAACCGGATCATATGATATGATCAATTAATCTTCTCAAATCACCAAAACCAATACAGAAAGATGTACTTGTTGTTGGAAACCAATAAAACTGAGAGGGGGGGGTGAATCAGTGTTATACCAAAATAGTAGATTTTAACCTTAACAAAACATTCATACACCAACCGATATACCGGTATAAACAGAATTGAAAGAAGTAAAGCAACCAATAAGCCAAACATATAAATGAGAACCATAACACATATATTTATATGTGGAAAACATCAAAGAGGAAAAACCACGGTGGGATTTGTGACCCACAATATCAATCCACTGGCCATATGGAGAGATATTACAATATATGATGGGCCTGCACTTGCAGGAAGGCTTACAGCCTAGAGCACACTACTCAATCACAATAGGAGCCTCACTGACTACATAACATACTAGACAACAATCCAGAGAATAGTGAACTACTAAGATAGCATCTTCTATGCCATAATACAATTCTGATTTAAGCTATGTCTATTCTGGTTAAAACCCTAAACCCCTTTACCGGAATAACCCTTACAATGAATTCCTCACATACATAATCTCTTTGATATATTTTGTATTACATTACATCCATATATGCATCCTATATGTTTATTCTATACCAAAATGATCTAATCAATCTGCCCTATATACCCTATACAAATTTATGCCTTATGTCGACTTACAAGGATATATACAATATCAGATTACATGTCAGCCATATAACATAACATTAAGACAAGTTGTCGATGCTAGATCCAAGATGTGTCAGCCTCCAATACTGATATCTTTATTATACCATGTCGTCCTGCATTGTCATTGACCAAAGAAATCTTCTATCCTATCGGTATTGGTGTTGGTGCCCGTGTAGAGTCTGTGAAGTGCCCGTCGATACACCATATGAAGCCAGAGCCCAAAATCATGTTGCCATCAATGACAAAATAGTGAAACCTAACTAATAGAGTGTCAATTGCCAACAATCCCCCCCTTTGGCATTGATGCCAACACTCATGTGAAAAATGGTCATGGTTTCAATTGTCGATTTCATCCTGCCCTGCTCCCCCTGAGCTGAATATGCAAAATTCTCCATATCTTCAAAATTCCAAAAAGTCTATAACTCCCCCTAATGTATGCAACCCTTTCATTATTTTTCACATCTATACTACTCCCCCTTTGACATCAATGCCCAAAAATAAAAAGAATGTCAAAGAATAAGTATTGTACACTGAATACCTCCAAAAATGTCTTACCAAAGCTTGACCAGTTTCAATAATTTTGGGTAAGTTTTCTCCAGTAACTCCATGTAAGTATCCCAGCCCATTTTGAATGTGTTGGAGACAGATACAAGTCCACTTAGTAAATATGCAAGTGATTCTTTCTCATTAACATTTTCTGGTGTGGTCTTTCCTAGCATATCCATGCATTCCTTCTTATGTACACAAAGTGAATCCACTCTTCGACTCACCAAAGCTCTGAGACTTATGGCTCTCCAAATGATCTTATCTCTTTCCTTTTTGAGAGCAGAAATTTGGTTCTCCAAAGTCAAAATTTGTCCATCAATAGATGTTTTTCAGTGAAATTAGTCCATCAAAAGAGTTAGCAATACTAGCAATTTTCTCCTGTATCTCTTTTATCTTTTTATCTCCACTTGTTGTAAGTATCTCAGTACTGCAACATACCCTGTATATATTAGTATATTGTTTCGAAGAATTTTCAATCAAAATTAGCTTCTCCTCAATCTTTTTCTTTTCTCTCTCAATGATCTGATCAAAAGTGGCTCTCTTAGCCAAAGTGATTTTTTCAAGTGCTTGTTTGTTATATATTTGTTGTAAGGATTGAAAGTCTCTTGATATGTGCTCAATTATTACCCCAAGCTTGTCGAAAGGGCTCGTTTCCTTTTCAATCTTACACTCTAGGACCAGTCTATGCAAAATAGTGATGAATTGATCTATAATCCCTTTGTATGTGATTCCCTCCTTCATCAATTTCTAAGCAGCCATCATCATTAGTTATGTGGGACTCATCTCTGTGATGGTTTTTTTTTTTCAACTAGAGAGGTGTCAATTGTCAATAATGATATCCTAGCAATTGGTTCCCTATCAGATTCCCCTATTTTATCTAATGATTTATCCTTTAATACCTCCTCACTTGCACCGGTGGCTTTGCCACTTGGTGCAGTCTCTGCAACTGTCGATTCCTCTCTAGGAATAGTATCCTCAACCTGTACATTAGTATTTGGAGGAAAATTATCCTCAATGTTAGTATCATGTACTATTTTCTCAGTATTAACTGGTGTCTTAGTATTTGTCTGTACATTTGTGTTTACCAGTGGCTCAATTTCCACTATCTTGATATTCTTCAAAACTGAAGGTGCAGTACCCATGATCCCTTTTCCTTTCCCTTCAACCGGTGTATCTATAGTATCAGTCTTTGTCTCCGGTGAAGTAAAGAATCCTCTGTGTTCTCCCAAAAATTAGATCCAAGCCTTATGTGTTTCTTTTATTACCTCATTCATCCTTCCTAGCATTAGGCTAGTATTTCTATGTTTTATATTGAATACCTTCATGTCTGTAGCCTCAATTGTCTTTTCCATCTCATCTGGACTTATAGCAACACATATAGCTAAAATTTCTTGCATCTTAATGTGTTTATCTTCTTGCATTGCAGATAACCTTCTAGCATCTAACATGTTATGTAGCTCTACTAGTATTTGATTTTCTATCTCTATTAATGCTTTCTTATAGATATCCAAATACAATAGAATTGTTTCCTCTACTTCTCTCTACTCATCAACTTCTAATGTATCATAATAAGACTTAACATGTTTCAGCATCCCATCCTTAGTAATTTCATCAACAATTTCAGTACAAGTCATAGGTGGTATAATAGTCACATTACCAGTCTCTAGTGCCAAATCAATGGCACTCTTCTTCCTCCTTCTGACAGTACCGGATGTAGTTGTTGATGTAGTCTTAGGTTCTTTCATTTGTGTCGGGAATTTGATGGTGGCCTTCCTAACTGGTTGTTTCTTTGCTTCCACTTTAGGTTCTTATGGTTTCTTCCTCACAACCTTTTTGAAATCTAATGGTGTGTTATCTTCAAACTCAGAATCTGTAGTCACAGGTTCAATGTGAACTACCGGATCCTTCCTCTTTATTCCTTTCTCTGAGACAACATCAATGAGTTCCTTAATGTCCTTTGAAACCTCCTATACAAACTTACTTTCCTTTCCTTCTTGTTTTTCCCTTTTCTTTTGGTTGAACTCAGTTTCAACCTTAAGAGTCTTCTACTAAGCAGTTCCACAAGGCTTCTTTGCCTCATCTATTTTTGCATTAATCATCATTTTTGCATAGGCATCAAGGATTAATGCATCTACCTCATAACCCATTTCCTCTATCCAAATCTTCTAGGGCTTGACTGCCTCCATGAGAGTCACATCCTTCTTAACCATAAAATAAATGTCGGTAGAGTATTTCTCTACTATGTACTTAGGTATTCTTATCCTAGACCTCATAGATTTTTGAAAATCTTTAAAGTAACCCCATACCTTATCATCTCTCAGACTTCCCAATGCAGCGATTGATTGCTTTATCTGTCTTCCTACCGAGATGTGAAAATCCCATTGTTTCCTACCAGAACCGAGTGTATCATTCAAAAATTATGGCATTAAGTAGACTAACAGGTTTCTATACCAAAAGGTGCCCTTCTTCTCACCTTTAATTTTCTCTCTGTTGATCAATAATTCTTCAAGCATCTGGCCACAAAGATCTAACTTGATATTATCCCTCATCATCTTATATGCAACCAAAATACATGAACTAAAAATTGAATTCAGTCGGCTTGATTGAGTTACCTTGTAACCTATAACCATGCTTCCAAATTTGATGTTGGTGTCAGTGATAGTGCTCACCTTCATCGATCTCTTGTCTGATGTAGTACCGGTGATCTGCCTAACAAATTCATTAGATACTTTCTTATCTAGATGTTGCCCTACTGATGGAAAACTAGTAATTGCCTAAATGGCTTCCTTAATAATTTTATAGGATTTGTCTAGCCATATGAATTCCCCATGTACTCTTCTTAGTACATATCTGACTATTTCATCCTCAAACTCCAGAATATCCAGAATATCTGTGAACCCTAGATCTTCGATGTGTTGATATGTCAGTTTAATCTTACCAGATTCTCCCATGAGTTCATATATACATTCCTGTGATCTCTAAAGTGCCAAAGTCCTCTATATGACAATGAATGTATGCCATAACATCCTTTACAGATACCACTCCCTCTGGAATGCGAGAAAATACTCCAACCGAATCTTCTTTGGTAGCCACATGTGGATACCATTTAAAAATTGGCCTAGGGCAGTCCTTAACCTCTACTACAGTTGGATTTGCAATGAAAATAGGAACAGAAGATGATCTCATTTCCATGATTCCAGAAAAATACCTTTAGATCACTCTCGGTAGAAACCTCCAACACATTCTTCCAAACGTCGGTGTGATCGCTCAAGAAGAATTTTGATTGCCTCTGAATAGCCTATGATCGCACTAAGTTGCTCTGAATCTCTCTTTGAATGCAGGGTGGTTAATAATGAAGTGTATTCAACCATTTATCCATTGAGAGAAAATCCAAATCTTCCATTGACATAAATGACTCCCGATGAAAGATACCGGATCTCACTCTGAACATATCCATGCCAGATAGTCCTCTCCAATATCTAGAACATCTTCTAGAATCTCCTCTAGGGGCATATGCATCATCTTCCATGAATTTTTTCCTGCCCCTAAGGCATATGTCTTAGTTACCCAATGAGCTCACTACCAATGCAGGAGAAGCCTCTTCTGTCGGATAGGTAACCGAGATATTCCCATCTGATGATTGCTCTTCAGTCTTCCTCACCCATCTCTGAGTATGATCTTGTCGAATTTCACTAACCTTCTCTTTTCCTTTTTCATTTGATCCTCCATTGCCAACCAGTGGACTTCTGCTTCTACAGAACTTAGCAATATGTCTAATTTCATTGCATGCATAACATGTAACATTGTTCTTTTGAATTGCCTTCCTAAAACCGATGAAATTGCTTGACCTGCACTGATTAACCATATGTCCAAATTTTCCACAAGCATAGCATTTTACATTCATTCTACAGTCTTCTATCTTATGACCAATTTTATTGCATTTAGAACATTTACCGGGAGCAGAATCAGGGTTCTGATTTGCTTTGTTTCTACATTGCCTAGCCATGTGACCAAATCTATTGCAAACAAAACATCTACTATTGAATTTAGAAGCATTGAATTGCCTTACCAATACCTTATGGTTTTGATCTTCATTAGCAGTACCGGAACTCTGTCCTTGCTCAAATCCAAGTCCACTGGAATCTCCAATCTGCCTTTGTCTCTTCAGTAACTCATCAAGTTGTGCTAAGCTGATCTTGAATTTTTTATTGAATTCACAAGCAATTTTATTAATTTCTCTATTCATCTACTAGTAATTAAATCTACATGATTTATTTACATAGTTCATTTCATATCCCCATTTGATTAATTAATTCTAAATTAATTAATTCCCCCCATATAAATCTATTCTTTTATCCCTAATTAAAATTAACAAACTAAAGTTTGTTGAGATTAATTATCATTTTCCTAATTATTTGAATTTCTAAATTCAAATAAGCACATGGCTCCTAACTTTTAACCACCTAACCTAACAATCCCCTAACCTAACCCATTCCACCTAACCCTATCCTATCTTGCACATCCTAACCTACTTATCCTAACCTCCTATGGTGTGGATATTCTCCCCTTGAGACACATGGCACTTTTTCCACATGTCTCCTCCCTCGAACACTTGCCCTCTCATGAGCAAGGCCCCTTGACACTTGTCACCACAGAGATGACAAGTGTCCCTCCTTCCAACCTCTTCTCCAACTTCCTCAATCTTGGCCCTTGATATCTTCATATCAAATTTGGACTGTCGATTCCTGTGACCTCATCTTTGGCCTTGGAATTCCTATAAACACCCCTCATTTTGGAGCAATAAGGATCCCTTGCATTCATATTTTTAGCATCATTACTATAGGCATTTTCATTTCAATCATCTAGTAATTAGCATTTTCGATTAATTATAGCATGTTAATCTAGTTTCTTAGTTCATTCATTTCATGTCATTTGCATAATCAATCATGATCAAGTAGCTACTCAACTCTTGAGTTGCCACTTTGGAGGTCATTGCTCCACTAAGAGCCAATCAATCCAGCACCTTCAAGGTCCTCAAGAATAGAGAAAAATGGGACATTTCAAGGAAGGCTTATGGTTTGCATCTTTAATTTAGTTTTCAATTAAGCTTTCCATTATGTTTTATTGTCTCATTATATGTGTATGCATTTCTATTTACCACATTTTTAGCATCACATTAATTGGCGCCCACCATGGGGCCTAGCCCCTTTGAGCTTTAACAAGTTTGCTTGTAGGAAATTTCATTGACATGTTGATTAGCTCTTTCGATGTGCATATTAGCTCTCTCGGGCTCCTAAATAGCGTTCTTGGTCTCTATTGTAGCATCCTGGCACCTCAAATGGTGTTTATGAGAGATTTCTCAACTCTTTTTTAATGTTTTTTTTCTATTTTTGCATTTTTCAGTCTATACCTTAGCTTTTTTGGTATGTCCTATAGCATTTCTAGTATATTTGACAACATTTTCAGTTAGTTCAACAACATTTTTGGTCACTTCAGCAACGTTTCTGGTGTGCAAAATAGCATTTTGGGTCAATTTGGCAGCATTCTTAGCACATATGATGGCGTTCTTGGTCAATTTGATGGCTTTTTTAGTTTTTTATTGATTTTTCAAATGTTGTATTTTGCATTTCTTATTTCTGCTTCTAGATGTCATTTTCCCTGAACCTAATTTGCAAATTATTGGTTTTGCAGGTATTTATTTCACTGTGAGAGACCAGAGTCATAAACCATTTCGTCGTCAAAGAATGCAATATAAACTACTAACTTTGTTTGCAGCCACAGGATTTTGCACTTTTTTTTTTTAAATTAGGCACATAGACTAATTACAATGGAAATGAACAAACATGTCTTATGCGTTTTGATGATAGGCGAGTATGCTCTCACCTTTCTTAGGTGATCAAAAAGCTAGACTCATCTTTTTCTTTCAATAGTGCATATCTTTAGCGGGCCTACCCTCCCAAGGAGCCTATAAGGCCAAAGCCATTAAGGTCAGTGAGAGGGGAATGACCCAAGTGGGAATGAGTAATGCCAAGTACTCCAACCCACTATAAAATAAATGTGATTTGATGAAAATTAAGTCAACGACAGTGCTCAGGAATAGCTCTCCTTCGTACCTTCGGGTATATCCAACCTTGGTTTTCAAGGCTAGGAGACGTCTTAATTGAGTTTATGCCCCGACGCATCGAACAGATCCCTTACTAGTTCCAATTAAAATTAGAAGCAACCTGGTTTACCTCCGAACATTATTAAATTCTTAGTGCATGGAGGGGGAAGAATCTCTCCTTAAGACACTCACCATATGTCCCTCTTGAGCATATGTGTGAACTCCCCTTTTGAGACCTTATTGCTAGGCTCATAATAGGACTCCACTAGCTCTCACAAAGGCAAAATAATAGGTGCCCTTTAGGGGGTGACAAGGTTGTGTGAGCTGACAGGGTACCAAGTGTGGGCTAAGAACTAATAATGAAGCCAATCTCCTTAGGATAGATTGAATGATGTGTTTTCAATTATTCAAAACCCATGAAAACTTGGGCTTTCTTTAAAGATTCTTGAACATACACTTTATGTGTCCTTTGGAACAAAAATACAATTCGAATTCTGTGTTTGTAATCCAAGTCAAGATATCATCCATTGAAATACAACAAAAATTGCAAACTCAAACTTCAAATTGTCAAATTTACAAGTTTCACAGCAAATTAGCTCTTTCAGTCCAAATAGTAGCTCTTTTGGTCCAAACAGTCGCACTTTCAGTCCAAACATTAGCTCTTTTGGTCCAAATAGTTGCACTTTCAGTCCAAACAGTAGCTCTTTTGGTCCAAATAGTCACACTTTCAGTCCAAACAGTAGCTCTTTTGGTCCAAACAGTCGCACTTTCAATCCAAACATTAGCTCTTTCGGTCTAAACAATAGCTCTCATGGTCCAAACATCAGCTCTTTTGGTATGAATGTTAGCTTTCTCATATTTCAATATTAATTCTCCAAGGTTGAGCTTGCTAGGTATAAACATCAATTTTCTCAATCTACACATTAACTCTTGGGGTCAAAATAACCATAGTCTAAGTTCTAACATCACTAGTTTAAACTTCAAACTTCTTGGTCTAAACAGCAGAGCTTCTTGTCTAAACAACAGCTCTCTTGGTCTAAACAGCAGCTCTTCTAGTCTAAACAGTAGTTCTTCTAGTCTAAATGTCAACACTATTGGTCTAAATATCAACTCTCTTGGTCTAAATGTCAGCTGTCTTGGTCTAAACGTCATCTCTTCTAGTCTAAATGTCAGCTCCCCTTGTCTAATCAACAACTCTTTTGGGTTGAATGTCAAATTGCTCATGTTTCAACACTAGATCTCCTAGTTTGCACTTGCTAGGTCTAAATATCAGTTATCTAAGTCTAAAAATCAAAAAGTTAGGTCAAAACAACAATCTCCTAAGTTCAAACACCCAATTTGTTGAGTCTAAACATCACTATTTTGAACTTTAGAGTCACTGCACTACATAATAGCATTTTTGGTCTATTCCTCAGCGTTCCTGGTCAGTTTGTTAGCATTTTTTGTCGGTATAGCAGTGTTTCTGGTAATTTTGCCAGCGTTTATGGTCAATTTGTCAACGTTTCTGGTCAGTATAACAGCATTTTAGGTCAGTATAGCAGCATTCTCAGTCAGTTTGTCAGCGTTTCTGGTCAGCATAGCAGTGTTCTTGGTAAGTTTACAGTGTTTCTAGTCATTTTGTTAGTTTTTCTGGTAAACTGCACCAAAATTAGAAAACAAAAATAACCCATTTCTCAGACAATCAAACATGGAGACTAGGTCATCTTCTCGGTCACTCAATCACGTTATCTTTTGTTAAAATATATTCAAAGATAGACATACTAAGGTTCTTAATTATTCATCTCCAACAAGTTTAATATCTAACATCTTAAAGTGCAACATCACACCTTCTTTGATAAACTAATCACTTAAAACATAGTTTCTCATCAGGATCTATCATCCTCTATCATGAAATTAATCACTTAAAACATAGTTTCTCATCAAGATCTATCATCCTCTATCATGAAATTGCAACATTTGATCATGATAACCTTGTCCCACATCGTAGGATATATCATTCCTATTGGACTTGGTTTTATCAAAATCATCATCATTGCACTCCAAACTAAGATCAAAAAACTTACAAATCTACAAATACTTGAATTATCTTTTCATGTCATATCACTCTATCATACCTACATTGACAATTGGATCCATGCACAATATTCAACACACATGTATGCATGTTTTAACTAGTGCGCAGAGACAAAAGATCGAAGAAACATAAATAGAAACATTCAAAATAGTTGAAGATCATAGAAACATGGAATACCAAAGCAAAATACAAGAAGAGGACATAACAGGTCAACATATCAGAGAAATCAAACAAGTCCAAAATCAAAAGCCAACTATGTCAAAACCTCATAAGGATTCAAATGCATATCCAAAGAAAGGTGGCTCTTTTATGCAACTCTTAAAGAGATCCCTAAGGGATTTTGTTGAGGAAGATCAAAATCGCGCACCTATGTCTAGTAATGGCTCATACCCCCATAAGAAAATTGACTCTCCAAAGGCATTTATTCCTACATCTCTTGAAAACTTGCAAGAACCTTCCATAGCATCATCACCAAACAATACACCCAAAGATGAAGTTACCCAAGGGATATCCATAATTGTCATTAAACCTATTTCAGAGGATCATATTCAAAGCCCATGTCCTTCATATCCAAGCATTTATTCCTTGCAACATCCCCATAATTCTCCCTTGCAAATTGAAGTCCTCATTCATAGAACGCTCTTTAAACATTTCCTAATAGATGGGAAAGATTGATTAAACATTTTCTCATTAAGTCTTGTCCACACTCTAGGTTATTTTGAAGATGCAATGGATCCTCAAAAAAAGATAACAATCAAAGCATATGATGAAGAAGAGTGTTCCTCTAAAGGAATTGTGATATTAACCATCAGAGTGGGACCTTTGCAGAAAGACACAACATGCCAAGCTATAGAATTGGATCTATCATACAACATACTCTTGGGAAAACCTTGGATACATGACATACAAGTTGTTCCATCAACATATCATTAGTACCTAAAATTTCCCTACAATGGGAAGGAAATCATGATCTTAGCAGATTCAAATCCATTACAGTACTGTAGTAATCTCAAACCAGCTCAAGAGGTCATTGTTCCTCATAATAGGGAGGCATCATCTTCAAACACACAAACCAAAGAAAAATAGTTTGCCTCAATTTTGTCAAGTATGGAAAAACAAATGCAGCTAAGAGATTGAGGGAACAGAGAATAATCTCTATCTCAATTACCACTTTCTCCTAAATCCTATGGAAAACCATCAAACTCTAAACAACAACCAATTGTGAAACATCTTCCAATATTTGATGGAGCATTTGTTAGTGTTGGGACCTTATCAGAGGAAACAAAAGACAAAGATATGCTACAATGGCTATACAAGGATGAAGAAGTCCAACAAAAGATCAACAATGTCAAAATGCCTACAGAAAAGTATGAAAAGGGATTTAACATCCTTTAAAAAATGAGATACACTGGAACAGGTCCTATAGGAAAAAGAAAAGAAGGTATCTTAGAACCTATCCAACCTCATACTCAGCAGGCTACAGACAAAGCGGGCTTAGGGTATGGACAATTTACTGCACCAGAGAACACATCATCTAGCCAACCACAAGATGAATATGAAAACACACAAGAACAACTTGCAATTGAAAGGGAAGAAACAGCTACCAAGCAACAAGCACAAGCAAAAATGAAATGGAAAAAGAAGCAAGCCTCAAATCAATAGGAAAAACAAACTAATGGTACCTCCCAAGAAGCATTAACTCTCAATCAAAACAAGCACGAACCTAGTACTAATCAAGGAGAGCTCATAGAAAGGTTGACAGAACTCAATCTCAGTCCAGAAGAAGCTGAATATGAAAGAAGAAAAGATATAACAAGAAAAGTAGAAGAAACAAATCAAACACTATATGACCAAATGTGTAGATTGCAAGGTGCAAGTTGTTGGCATATGATGATATGATAATATATGTTGTCATTGATGTCAATAAGTATACGTCAACCAGTATGAAGATTGGAAGAAGTTATTATTGATGATCACGTTGGAGAACCGGTATGAAGACATGTAGTGAACCAATGTCAAGTTTTCACTAAGTGTGACTATCGGTTGGTAGTCTTAGCTCTAGGGTTTTTGGTTTGGCAATCTAGCTTGTGCGATGCAATCAGTGATATTATGTGATGAGTTAGCTAAGAGATAAGGATGAGATCGATATGCCATGTCAGTTTTGTGCATGTGAGGGATTTCTTTGAGGATCTTACATATGAAGATCGACTGCATTTAATATCTACCTCAAGAATGAACATTCTTCTTAGCGGTATGAGAAGAAAGTGTGATGGGTTATTGATTTTTATGTGTGGTAAAGAATGGACAATGCAAAATGACTTGTAATCTATTTGAGATTGTTTCATTCTATGTAATGTGTTTGGATGGTTAGGATTGGACCACTTGTAATTGTAAACCTAAATTGATTAGGGTTTAGGGTTTATGTTACCGACCTAATTGTTGTCTATAAGGTCGATGATGTTTGTTATTTTAAGTTGTTGGCAAAAGTTGTGTGTCTATCCAAGTGATGAGATACTTGCCAAACTAGTGAGTGAAAAATGCAAAGTGTGATTGCAAAGTAGAGTGAGTGAAAACTACACAGTGTGATTGCAAAGTAGAGAAACTGAAAAGGATCTGCCTTAGCATATAGTGTTGTTATCAGATCAGAGTTTTACTTGTTGTCTTCTAACCATTTCAATAGAGGGAAAATACCTTGACCAAGTAACTTTAATAGGCTTATTGTAAAACCTCTAACTAGGTGACTCAAGTGCATTAAGTTCTTCAAATCCTCTAGCAAGGTAACCTTTAACAAGGTATATAGCCATCCCTTAACTGGGTGATCTTTAATAGGATCGATTCCTAGCAGAACCTTATTGTAAAGTCTTTAACCGGACTAGGCTCCTAACAAAGTAGACTTCAAAAGAGTTCAAAACAAGCTTGTGGGTATTCATCCCCACCGTGGTTTTTCCCATTTGGGTTTCCACGTGAAAAATCTGTGTGTCATGAGTTGTGCTTTTTTCATGTGATGATTGAGTATTCTTTGTTTAGGTGATCATGCATGCAGAGCTAATGGTTATGGTATTATTGATACAACACTTGCAATATGGGTGAAGTAGTTATCAAGTATTGAGTGATATTTGAAGTATTCAGTTTTACTGGTTTAAGCTGTCTGAAGTCTTACTGTGTTTAATTAGTATTGCCATGGTTAAGTTCAGTAATGAAAACAACCGGTTATCATTGTTTTAACTTGATAAGTTGTTGAGAAGTTTTTGTATGTACTGATTCACCACCCCCCCTCTTAGTACCAGTCAGGGAATTTGTTGTTCATCATTATTCATCAATTGGTATCAGAGTGACTCCAGGTCCTCAGTGATATAAGCTTAACCACTTGAGGCAAAAAATATTGCTTTAATGATGAAGAGGGAAGGTCCTAAGTTCAATAGAGATAACTTCAAAATATGGAAGGATAGAATGAAGATCTATATCAATAGTTTGGGTGCTCAACAGTGGAGCTATGTTGAGAATGCCTATGTAATCCCCACTGGCACTCTAAGCAATGATCAGAAAAAGAGAGATTCAAGAAAATGGGCAAGTCATGGAAGCCCTTATTAGCAGTTTGTCTGATATTGAGTTCATTGATGTACAAGATAAGGACACTCCTAAGGATGTATGGGACACAATGGAAACTATTTATGGTGGTGATGAGCATGTCAAGCAAGCTAAGGAAGAGAGCCTTAGTGGAAAATTTGAAGACATGAGGATGGTTGAAGGGGAAACCATTCAACAATATGGCATAAGGATCAAGACTGTTGTTGGAGACATCAAGAGCACTAGTGGAATAATTGATGATGCTACCATTGTTAGTAAAGTTTTGAGATCATTGTTACCGATCTATGCAATCAGAGTTGCTGCTATTTAGGAACTAAGGTCTATCGACAAAACCAAAGTATCCTTAGACTCTATCATTGCAAAAATTGACTGCATATGAGTTGAATAGCTATGATGGCAATGTTCAGAAGACTGGTTCATCTTTAAGAGCATTTGTTGCACCAACCAGAAAAGGAAAAGAAGTAAGTACCAATTATGAATCCATGCAAAGCAGAGGTATGGGTGATGAAGAGATTCTGATGGAGTTTGAAGCTCTTCTCACCATGAGACTTCAAAAAGGCACTGGAAAATACAGAGGTAAGCTTCCCTTAAAATGTTTTTCCTGCAATAAGATAGGACATATAGCTGTTAACTATCCTAACAATGACAATAAGGATAAACCGGAGAGGTTTAGAAAGTATAAAGGAGGAAATAGAAGAAATTGTCTTGTTGTAGTTGATGAAGGTGTCACTGATGAAGAATCTAAGGATGAAGAGAATGAGGACGTAGTGTTTGTAGCTATAAAGGAAGAAGTGTCTAACAAGAAAGCACTTGTCTCTCGCATTGACAACTCTAATAAGTGGATTATTGATAGTGGTTCTCACCAGATGTCTGGTGATCGGAGAAAGTTTTTGTCTCTAGAAGAATATGATGGAGGTGTTGTCTGATTTGGCAATGATGCACCTTGCTTGGTAAAAGGAAAAGGATCCATCTCACTGAATGGAAAGAGAAGTGTGGATGATGTCTACTGGGTAGAAGGTCTTAAGCATAACCTTTTGAGTGTTGCTCAGCTAAATGACAAAGAAATCATTCTGGAGTTCAAAGGTGGAGTCTGCAGTATAATTGGAAAGAGTGGTGAACTTATTGCCACTACTAAGTAGACCAGAGGTAACTTGTTTTAGTTGAATGCCAAGATTAGTCGGTGTCTGATGGTGAAGTTTGATGACAATTGGATATGGCATAGGAGACTTTGTCATATGAACTTTGATAATATTGTAAAGGCAAGTAAGATGAAGGCAGTAAGAGGATTGCCTTTGATGAACAATCTGGAGAATTATTTGTGCAGAGAATGTCAACTTGGGAAGATGTCTTCCTCAAATTTCAAAGGCAAGTCTTTTTCAACAGAGAACTTACTTGATCTTGTGCATACTGAATTGTGTGGTCCTATGAAAACTAGAAGTATTTATGGAGATAGGTATTTCATGATTCTTAGTGATGATTTCTCAATAATGATGTGGGTCACATTCTTGAAAGACAATTCTGAGGTGTTTGGAAAGTTAGAAGCCTTTAGAGCATTAGTAGAGAAGGAAAGTGATCAAATGATAAAAATCCTAAGAACTAATCAAGGAGGTGAATTCACCTCTGATTAATTCAACAAGTACTGTGAAGATAGCGATATCAAGAGGCAGTTGTCTCCCCCAAGGACAACACAATAGAATAGCATAGCAGAAAGGAATAACAAGGTTGTGGTTGAAGTGGCCAAAACAATGTTGATCCAAGGAAAGGTTGCTCACACTTTTTGGAGAGAAGCACACGATGAGCACTACAGTCTATACTATGAACCAAGTACTCATCAAGAAAGGTAAAGTTAAAACTCCTTATGAGTATTGGACCGGGAAGACTCCCACTGTGAGTTATTTAAAAGTATTTGGCAGTAAGTGTTACATCAAGAGAGGTGAGCATCTGAGCAAGTTTGATGCTAAATGTGATGAAGTAATATTTCTGGGATATTCCACTAAAAGTAAAGCTCTCAAGTGCTACAACAATAAGACACAAAAAATTGTTGAGAGTATAAATGTCAGGGTTGATGAATCCCCTAAGGAACCTGAGGAAACCTGCAACGAGCAAGTGGAAGATGAACCGGGTGTAGCCTTCTGGGAACCAGTTAAGAAAGAAATAAGTAAAGACCTTAGTGTTCCTATATCGGTAGAAGCTACAGTAGGTGAAGAAGAAGAAGTAAGTGAAGAAGAAGAGGACAAGCAAGCATAACTAGGTAGAGTCATTCCTAGATATGTGAAACTACATCATGATCTGAAGTAGATCATAGGAGATAAAGATGCAGGGATACTCACAAGAAGAAAGGTGAAAGAAAACTCTTGCATGATTTCGGAATTTGAGCCTAAGACTTCTAGAGAAGCACTTACAGATGAAGATTGGATTAAGGCAATGGAAGAGGAGCTAGACCAGATAGAAAAGAATGCAACATGGTCTTTGGTACCCAAACTAGAACACAAGAATTTCATAGGTACCAAATGGTTCTTCAAGAATAAGCTAAATGGAGAAGGCATAGTTGTAAGAAACAAGGCAAGACTTGTATGCAAGGGATATGCTTAGGAAGAGGGAGAAGACTATGGAGAAAGCTTTGCCCCTGTGGCTAGATTGGAAGGTGTTAGAATGCTACTTGTATTTGTAGCATTCAAGGGATTTAAGGTATACCAGATGCATGGGAATTTTGCATTCTTGAATGGAATCCTAGAAGAGGAAGTGTATATTGAGCAATCAGATGGGTTTGCCTTATCAAAAGATAGTAACATGGTTTGTAGATTACACAAGGCCCTATATGGATTGAAACAAGCACCAAGGGCATGGTATGAACGATTACACTCTCAACTTGTGAAGATAGGATTTCAGAGAACAAGTGAGGACAGTAACATCTACCAAAAATTTGAAGATGATCAAATTTTGATTTGTGAAGTATTTGTAGATGACATAAACTTTGGAGGAGATGATGAAATGAGCCATGCATTTGCAGATGAAATGAAGAAAGAGTTTGAGATATCTCTGATTGGAGAGATGAAGTTCTTCATTGGTTTACAGATTCAACAAATTAAAGAGGGTATCTTTATTACCCAGTCTAAGTATGTCAAAGAGGTATTGAATACCTTTGGCATGGAGGAGAGAAAACCAGTGGTACACCGATGGTGACCGGTTGTAAATTGACTAAGGAAGATGATTCAACATTAGTGAATGAGAAGGAGTATGGTTCAATGATCGGTAAGCTTCACTATATGGTGCACAACAAACTAGATATTGCTCATGCAGTGGGCATAGTATCTCATTTTCAGAAAAGTCCAAGAGGATCCCACATGGTAGCAATCAAGAGGATTCTTAGATATCTGAAAGGGATAGTTGATTATGGATTGTGGTATCCATACAATGGTAATTTTAATCTAAAGGTATTTACCGATGCATATTGGGGAGGTAATGTGGATGACCGAAAAAGCACAACCGGTGGAGCATTCTTTCCTGGTGGAAGACTAGTCTTATGGACAAGTAAGAAGTAGAGTTGTACTTCTCAATCTACAGCTGAAGCAGAATATGTGGCAGCATTTATAAACTGCACTCAAGCAATCTGGATGAAACATGTATTGGATGGTTTCAAAGTACCTATATCTGAACCGGTGAGTATATTTTGTGACAATAATAGTGCAATCAATATCTCCAAGAATTCGATATTGCATGCTAGGACTAAGCACATTGAACTCAAGTATCATTTCTTGAGAGAGAAGGTTCAAAGTAGAGAGGTTGCATTACAACATGTTTCCAGTAGGAGCAGCTAGCAGATATATTCACTAAGCCCTTACTAGAGACTACATTTACCTATTTGAGAGGTTAATTAGGGGTTTTACCCCTTCATGAAGTGAATTAAAAATGTGTGCTCCACATCAGCCAGGTATTACAGTGATAAATCTTTTAGGATTGATGTGTTGAAGGATGCTACTCCATAGGGGGAGCAGCATAGTGGAGTATGGAAGTTTGTGCCTCCACTTTGGCATTGTTGTCAAAGGGGGAGAAGATATCAGATGAAGATATTTTAGTTGCATGGGTCTATGATGTTTATAATTACAATGCTACACTGAGTATTGTCATCAATGCCGAAGGGGGAGACTATTGGCATAAGATGATATGATAATATGATGATAATATATGTTGTCATTGATGTCAATAAGTACAGGTCAACCGGTATGAATATTGGAAGTTGTTATTGATGATCAAGTTCGAGAACCGGTATGAAGAGATGTAGTGAACCAGTGTCAGGGTTTCACTAAGTGTGACTACCAGTTGGTAGTCTCAGCTCTAGGGGGCAATCTAGCCTATGCAATGCAACCGGTGATATTTTGTGATGAGTTAGCTAAGAGATAAGGATGAGATCGAGATGCCACGTCAGTTTTGTGCATGTGAAGGATTTCCTTGAGGATCGTGCATATGAAGATTGACTGCATTTGATGTCTACCTCGAGAATGAACATTCTTCTTAGTAGTATGAGAAGAAAGCGTGATGGGTTACTGATTTCTATGTGCAGTAAAGAATGGATGATCCAAAATGACTTGCAATCTATTTGAGATTGTTTCATTCTATGTAATGTGTTTGGATGGTCAGGATTGGACTGCTTGTAATTGTAAACCTAAATTGATTAGGGTTTAGGGTTTATGTTACCGACCTAATTGTTGTCTATAAGGTCGATGATGTTTTTTATTTTAATTTGTTGGAAAAAGTTGTGTGTCTATCCAACTGATAAGATACTTGCCAGACCAGTGAATGAAAACTACAAAGTGTGATTGCAGAGTAGAGTGAGTGAAAATTGTAGAGTGTGATTGCAGAGTAGAGGAACTGAAAAGGATCTACCTTAGCATATAGTGTTGTTATCAGATCAAAGTTTTACATGTTGTCTTCTAACCATTTCAACAGAAGGAAAATCCCTTGACCGGGTAGCTTTAACAGGCTTATTGTAAAACCTCTAACTAGGTGACCCAAGTTCATTGAGTTCTTCAAATCCTCTAGCAAGCTAACCTTTAACAGGGTATATAGCCATCCCTTAACCAGCTAATCTTTAACAGGATCGGTTCCTAGAAAAACCTTATTGTAAAGTCTTTAACCGGACTAGGCTCCTAATAGAGTGGACTTCAAAAGAGTTCAAAACAAGCTTGTGGGTATTCATCCCCACCGTGGTTTTTCCCATTTGGGTTTCCACGTGAAAAATTTGTGTGTCATGAGTTGTGCATTTTTCATGTGATGATTAAGTATTATTTGTTTAGGTGATTATGCAAGCAGAGCTAAAGGTTATGGTATTACTTATACAACACTTGCATATGTATATAGGTGAAGTAGTTATCAAGTATTGAGTGATATTTGAAGTATTCAGTTTTACGAGTTTAAGCTGCTTGAAGTCTTACTGTGTTTAAGCAATATTGCCATGGTTAAGTTCAGTAATGAAGACTACCGGTTATCATTGTTTTAACTTGATAAGTTGTTGAGAAGTTTTTGTATGTATTGATTCACCCCCCCCCCCAAGTACCGGTTAGGGTATTTGTTGTTCATCATTATTCATCACAAGTGAGACAGATTCTAATGAATTGGAATGGGATTCCTATCATTCTGAAGAAAAATGCTTTGAAGAAGATGTAGGAGTCAATGTAGTTCACACATGTGCAGGGAAAATGTTAGGAACTATCCCACTTTAATTAGAATCACATTCGGCTGACTTAGACTTAATCGAGGACGATCAGGAGCCCCTTGTGCAAGGTCATTTTGATGAGAGTATCACTCTATACATTGACATACATATTGAAAACTTTGATATATCTATCATGACCCTTGATACCCTCAAAACATCTCAACCTGAGGACCCCTTACTTCTAATTCACCCTGAACTTATTGATTGGGAAAATGAAAGACATACTGCCATTGATACCTTTCCTAATGACAATGCCATATTTGTATATCTTACTGCAATCGAACCCACAAGAACTTTCACTAGGAACAATGCATCTTCCAGTCAAGTGGGTGCCAAATCTCCCAGACACAAAAAGGAAAATAAAGAAAATAATATCAGGTCTAATGTTGAAAACCATTCCTTGGCAACATTAAATCAAGAAAAAGTAAAAAGAAAGGATGCATCTAACAATGAAAACCTCCTCGAGGCATCGGAAGATGGGAGATTTGACACTTTACCTGAGTACTATCAAGAAAGGTTATCAATTTTGATCGAACCAACAAAGGTAGTTAACATTGGGACAATAGAACAACCAAAGATTCTACATCCAGCAACTTCTCTGTCAGAACAAGAAATGCAACAAAATATGGAATTATTCAAACAATGACAAATCAATTTCTCCTGGTCATATGCAGACATCCCAGGGTTGGATCTAGAGCTTATTATGCATCACTTAAATGTTAGTCTAGGAGACATTTTAGTTAAACAGAAGTTAAGGAAGATGCATCCTCATATCTCTCTCCTGGTCAAAGAAGAACTAAAGAAATTATTGGATGTAGGATTCATCAGACCTGTAGCATATCCTCAATGGGTATCAAACATCATTCATGTTTCCAAACCAAACAAAAGTATCAAAGTATGGACAAACTTTAGAGATCTTAATAATGCATGTCCAAAGGATGACTTTCCTTTGCCTAACATTGACATCATTGTAGATTTCACTGCTAGACACTCCATGTTTTCTCTAATTGATGGTTTCTATAGATACAATCAGATTAAAATAGCACCTGAAGATCAGGAAAATATAGCGTTCACATGTCTGTGGGGTAATTTCTACTAGAATGTCATTCCTTTTGGACTAAAGAAAGAAGGTGTCACATATTAGAGAGCTATAACAATGATATTCCATGACATGATGCATACGTTCATGGAAGACTATGTGGATGACATCTTGGCCAAATCATACAACAAAGAAGAACATATAGGGATACTGGAAAAGATCTTTGACTGGTTAGAATAGTACAAGCTATGGCTAAATCCTAAGAAATGTGCCTTTGGTGTCACTTCCGGCAACCTATTGGGATACATTATTTCAGCTAGAGGTATAAGCAACATGGAAATGGGATCTCTCAGGAATATCAGTCAGCTCAGATCACTCCAAGGAAGACTATAGTTAATTAGAAGATTTGTTTCTCAACTAGCTGATAAATGTCAACCATTTACTCATCTCTTGCATAAAAATATTAATTTCAAGTGGGACCATCAATGTGAGGATGCATTCAACAAGATCAAGACCTATCTCATGCAACCACCCATCCTAATGTCACCAATTCTAGAAAATCCATTGTTACTCTATGTATCGACCACCGAAGTATCATTATGAGTTTTGCTTGCACAATAGGATAATGAAGACAAAGAACAATCCATTTACTACATCAGTGGAACACTAGTGGGATACAAGCTCAACTATTCCCCAACAAAAAAAGCATGCTTGGCGGTAGTTTTTGCTTCTCAAAAATTAGGACACTATCTACTATCTCACTCCATCAAGTTGATAGCTAAAATTGATCCATTGAAGTATTTGCTCAGTAAGGCAACATTAATAGGAAGATTAGCAAAATGGATCATGATCTTGAGAGTTTGATATTGAGTATGTGGATAGAAAATCTATCAAGGGGCAAGTCATTGCAGACCAACTAGCAGAGGCACAGCTTCAAGATGATTATTCTTTACACATTGAATTTCCCGATGCTGATATCCTAACGGTCACCACAAAAACAAGACAATTATACTTTGATGATTCATATACACAGCATGGATCAAGAGAAGGTACTCTATTCATCACACCACAAGGTCATATAATTCTGAAAGCGTACAAATTAAGCTTTCCATGCACAAACAATACAACAAAATATGAAGCTTTGGTTACAGTTATCAAAATGGCTATAGAATGGAACATTACACAACTTCAAGTCTTTGGAGACTCTCAACTCTATTGGCATGTTTGATGTGTATGTTGTGATTGTCATTGATGGACACACACTTGCATTGAAATCCTCCTTATATGTATGAGTTAGAGCACAACTGGTATTTGTTCCAACCGGTATGTTGTATTATAGTCTTTAGACTATTGATGTTTTGCAGAATGTGTTTCTCAATCTGAAGCGGCATGTTGACCTCAAGCAGTATGAGGGATTAAAGCGGCATAACACATTTCTACCAGTCTTCATTTTTTTGACAAACTGGCAACCAACATTTTGTATGGACTGGTAATACTCTGTGATGAGTTACCAACTAACATTTTGTGATGAGTTACCATCCATCGATTGTTTGATGGTGTTGACATTGTAGCGATGCTTTTTGTGACATGTTACCTAGTATGTCTAGGTTCATTGAACCTAGGAAATTGTAATGTAATCCTATTGGACCAATATGAAATCAATTTCTTTTATAAGGACATCATGTCTAGGGTTTTAGGTTGTTGATGTTATTGTTGTTGCGATAGTTGATATTGTGGCTAGGGTTTAAGGTGGTTGTGGAGTTGGAGAGAATATGAATTTGTAGAAGACTAAATTAATGTAGGAGTGCATTAAGAATGAGCTATCAAGGATCTAACCGAGCAGTCTGTGCTATTAGCTAGATCAAACACTTGTTGATTACTCACATCTTTGACAAGTCTGTAGCCCTTAACCGGGTAGGCCCAAAAGCCTTTTGTAAATCCTCTAACAAGGTGGTTCACATCTATGGATCTAAAATCCTCTAGCAAGGTAGTCTTTAATTGGACTTATCTCCTAACAGAGATTGAAATTCCTAACAAGATCTGTTCTGGTGAAGAACATTGTAAGACCTTAATCGGTCTAACCTTAACCGGTCTGGTTCCTATTTTGCAGATAGTGACTTGTGAGTTCCATCTCACCGTGGTTTTTCCCATTTGGGTTTCCACATCAAAATCTATTGTGTTATGGTGTTTGTGCTTCTGTGGGTGAATGCATTATTAGCTGTTTGGTTTGTATGTTTGTTATCTGGTTTGTCTGTTAAACTATTTTACCAGTTTACTGTTTGTCTTCCAAAGTGTTTAAGTGCAAATATTTTTGGCATACTAATTCACCCCCCCCCCTCTTAGTATTCATCAAACTTGTCATCAATCAAATCAATGGCGATTACCAAACAAAGGATGACAAACTCATGCCTTATAAAAAGATGGTAGATGATTTCAAGAAGTATTTTATAGAAATCCCTTTTGAGCAAATTCCAAGGAATGACAACAAAGCAGCAAATGCCATGGCAACACTTGCTTCTCTACTTCAAACACAGAAAAATTAAGAGCGTTACGAATTCTTGGTGGAAGAGTTGTTTTACCCTGCTCATAATTGTCCTAATTACCAAACTATTTGTCACCTTGTTGGGCATGATTCCTCCCACTATGGAAAAACTTATACATACCTCAAAGATAACACCCTCCCTCTTGATTTGTCAAAAAATCAAAAGAGAAACTTTATTTGCCAATCCTCCCATTATACTCTTGTTGCAGATACCCTTTTTAAATGAGGTCGGACGATACTCTTTTAAGATGTCTCAAGCAAGAAGAATCTGAGAAGGCCTTAAATAACATCCATAAAGACATTTGTGGCACTCATTCAAGTGGTCTTACCCTTTCAAAAAAACTCATACGCTTGGGCTATTATTGGCCAACTATGGAAGGAGATTCTTTTCAAATAGCTAAAACATGCAAACAATGTCAGATAAATGGAAATTTAATTCATACACCAGTACAAGAACTTCATGCTTTGGAAACATCTTGGCCTTTCTACCAATGGGGTCTTGATCTAGTAGGAAAGATAAATCCTTCTTCATCCAATTGTCACAAATTCATCCTTGTAGCTACAAAATATTTCACAAAATGGATTGAGATCGTACCTCTCATCAATATCATAGGAAAATGAATTTTTACATTTAAACTACATCATCTATCACTATGGAATACCCATGATCATTATCACTGATAATGGGTGACCATTCAAGAATCAGGATGTCCAAGAGCTATGTGAGAAATTCAAAATCCAACACAGATTTTCCACACCCTACTATCCACAAGGGAATGGGCAAGCAGAAGCATCAAACAAAACTATTTTGAAAATCCTCAAAAAGACTGAATGATGCTGGCAGAGATTGGCATATTCAATTCAACCCTTCTCTATGGGCCTACCATACCAATATCTACACACCAACATGTACCACACTTTTATCTCTTGTTTATGAATCAAAAGCAATACTGCTAATAGAAGTAGAGATATCTTCTCTATGAGTATCATTAAAAGGTCTTATCCCAAATGAAGAACAATGAGTATCTATATTGCAAGAGTTAGAATTGATCCATGAACAAAGACAAAATGCCTTTGATCATTTAAAGGTATATCAGCAAAGAATGTGTCGAAGTTATAATCACAAGGTCAAACCATGAGTCTTTCAAGTTGGGGAACTAGTACTAAAGGAAAATGCACAAAACCAGTCAGATCAAGAAAAGAAAGGGAAGTTTGAACCAAACTAGTTACGTTTGTTTGTGGTCACATCAGTATTTGGGTCAAGAGCATATCAGCTATCAACACAGGATGGGGATCAGCTTGAGGAACCCACCAATAACTTACATCTGAAGAAGTTTTATGTCTAAAAAAAAAGAAAAATCCAAAAAATAGTGAAAATGCAGAAAATCCAAAAAACTGTGGAAAAACAAAAAATCCAAAAAGTAAAAAAAGCAGAAAATACAAAAATAGTGAAAACAGTGAAAAATCAAATAAAAAATCAAATATGAGAAAAAGTGCAATAAAAATAGATGGTGAAAACTTGGCAAACAGGTGTTATCTGTCAGCTAGCTCTTCCATCTATTGGTTCATGCATCCTTCCGCTTGCATTCATTTCCATCAGTGTTATTCATATCCATAATAAAGCCTTTGTACATACGCAAGCATCCCAAGTGATTTCTCACCATGGTTTGGATCATTGTACATATCATAATAAAGTTTGTTTCTAGACTGGGGGCAAAATCCTGAACCTAGCTGGGGGAAAAAAATTTCATCATTTTGAGATTAATCAAATAGGTAGAACAATTGTTAGGCAACATTGGTCAAGCGAAAAACTAAGACACATCCAACATTGAACATAAGATCAAATTGTCAACCATGAACTATCACATAATAGTCTAAACATGACAAACACATATTAATGGATGATATATTTTGACAAATGATTTTAACACTTTGACAGTAATGGTTCAACTATTTTATCTTGATTTTTTGCTATCATGAATTCTGAGTGACTCCAGGATGTCTTTAACTAGAGGAACAAGGAAGGAACATGATATTTTTCTTGTCTGTTGTATGTAACTTAATCATTCATATGTGCAAAGTTGTCTTAGGACATGATCATCAGAGTATCATAGAAGATATTTCAGACTTGCATATAGAAATGATTAATATTGTCTGTTTTATGCAAGAAACACTCAGATCATCTTGGTTCAATTATACCTAGATGCTTGTGCTAACTTGCAATATCAAATCCTAGGAAAGTAGTGCTCAGGTCATCATGGTTCAATTATACCATTGATGTTTGCACTCACTTCCCATATTTTAAAGGCTCAATGATGAAACAAAGCAATGACCACATGATCGGTCATCACCTATCAACACTTATCAGAACTTGGATATCTTTGGTTATGTTCACCGGTATTTGGTTCACCGGTAGGTTATATTGTTCACCGGCACTTGGAATGACTTCGAGACTACCTGGTTATGTTGAAGACATTATTTGATCACTTGGTTTTGGCGATTTGGTTATTGGACTATTCAGGTTTGCATATTTGTTGTTACCAGCAAATAGGTCCAGGTTATGCACCGGTAAGCATATCTATTCTAGATTAGCACAGCATGTTATGGAGATTATTTATTATTATTGTAAATGCAATGAGCCGACATGATGCATCGCTTATTGATTCATTTGTAATTGATTTTATTGTAATATCTTTTAGTGAGCCAACCTATTCAATTGTTCTTAGGTTATGGTATAAATGTAAGATCTCATTTGTGAGATTGATATGCGATAAGGAAAAGTATTGTAATAGGATATATGCGAAAATAAACAAAGCTATACACACAGACATCATTTCAAGGTTGAAGGAAGGTTTTTGTGAAGGCAATCAGAACTAAACTAGTACTAAATCTAGCATATGAAGATACTATTTTAAGAAGTACATTATCATTGGATTTAACCATCCAATTGTAGTCACTGTGACTCTCATTTTGTGATTGAGCAGTGAGCCCTAGGCAGCTGGCTTTTCTGCATGTGCAAACTCCATATTGTACACACATACTATTTGCAGTAGTATCATTTGATTATGGGTAAGGCTTCCCACCGTATTTTTTCCCCTATAGGGTTTCCACATACAAATATTTGTGTTATGTGTTGTGTATGTTATTGTCTTTCTATCTCATGCATTAATCTTTATCGGTACTGCAATTAACTGATAAAACTGTCTACCGACATAAAGTTTGGTTTACCGGTATGAAGCATTAAGTTTTGGTTAAGTTAATTTTTGTTGAATTTATTAGACAACTAATTCACCCCCCCCCCCCCCCTCTTAGTTGTCTCTGGGACCTAACAATTGGTATTAGAGCCTAGTCCTCTTTTTGCAGAAGTTTAACAGCTTGAGGAGATCCAATGTCTTCTAACTATTTCAGGAAGGACAATCTAAAACTTGATTGAACTAACTATGGCATATGGAAGATCAGGATGGAGAAACATTTGAATTGCATTAGAAAGGACATATAGGATGTTACAAAGAATGGCTATACTGCTCCTACTCAAGGTCAACCTAATCCACCTAACTTGGCTAAAGATGAGGAAAATGATTGCAAAGCAAGAGAAGCACTTTTGAGCGCATTATCAGATCAGCAAGTCATGGGATTATTAGACAGATCTACTGCTAAAGCTATTTGGGACAAATTGGAAACATTCAATGAAGGATATTCCATAGTCAAAATTGCAAAACTCGAATGCTTCTAGGTCAGGTATGAAAATCTGAAAATGGAAGAAGATGAAATAATTTCTACTTTTATGGAAAGAGTAAATGAAATTGTTTTGGGTATATAATGTTGTGGAGGAACCTTAAGTGAAGATGAGATTGTTTGTAAAGTTTTAAGAGCTTTTCCACCGGCATATAAAATGAAATTTATTGCTATAAATGAATTAAGAACAATGCCTAATGCATCAATATCTAGAGACACCTTAGTTGCAAAACTTTCAGCTTTTGAACTTGAGGAATTTGGTCCTATTACTACTACTAAGACAAATATAGCTTTCAAAGAATCATCATCATTTGTAGCATCATCATCATCATCTGAGAAATCTAATTGGAAAGCCTTTTATGCAAGAGAACTTGAAGAAAGAAGGAGAGAAAATGAAGAACTTGAAGCACTATTTGCAAGAAAAATGTCTAAAGGTCCAATTGGAAGTAAGTATGAAGGTAAAGCACCCTTTAAATGTTTTAACTGTAATAAGATTGGTCATATAGCTTCTAGATGTCCTGATAGACATGCAAGACTAAGACAAGAAGCTAAAAGAACATATAAGCCTAACCCTAATTATCAGAGATACAAGTTTAAGAAGAATAGAGATAAATCTTGTTATTATGATGATGAAGGAGTCACTAATGATTCTGATGAGGATCCAGCAGATAATGGATGGGATTTTTTTGCTATAACAGAAGATCAACTAGCACCTACTGTTCAACCGGTAGAGCAGGCCCTAGCAGCTAAAGTTGAAGATAAGGATGAATGGATTATTGATTCAGGATGTTCACATCACATGACTAGTGATAAGAGTAAACTCTTAACCTTTCAGTATTACAATGGAGGTCTAGTAAGATTTGGAGATGATAAAGCTTGTATGATCAAAGGAAAAGGAACTATATCATTTGATGGTAAACACAATACTGATAATGTTTACTATGTTGAAGGTTTGAAGCATAATCTTTTGAGTGTTGGTCAATTAGTTGAGAAAGGATTTCAGTTACAATCCAAGAATGGTAAATGCAAAATATTAAATAGAATTGGTTTGGAAATTGCAACCGATAATCAGACTAGAGGTAATATCTTTCATTTGAACAACAATGAGAAAGCATGTTTGGTTGCTCCTATTGATGAAAGTTGGTTATGGCATAAGAGACTTTGTCATGTAAATTTTATTGCATTGTAAAAATCAATACAACTAAGGCAAAAAGAGATTTACCTAAGATTGTTAAACCTCACAATCTGGTATGTAAGGAATGTCAATTTGGAAAGCAAGTTAGAACAACTTTCAAGAGTATTCTAGAGAAATCTAAGAATGTTCTTGATTTAATTCATACTGAATTATGTGGTCCAGCAAGAACTAGAAGTATACAAGGAGATAGGTATTTTATGCTAATCATTGATGACTATTCTAGAATGTGTTGGGTTACTTTTCTTAGGGAGAAATTTGAAGCATTTGGGAAATTCAAATTATTCAAAGTGATGGTAGAGAATGAAACTGGCAAAAAAATCAAATGTTTGAGATCATATCAAGGAGGTGAATTCACATCTAAGGAATTTAATACATTATGTGAAGTGAATGGGATCAGAAGACAGTTATCAGCACCCCGGACACCCTAGCATAATGGAGTTGTTGAAAGGAAAAATAGAACTATCTTGGATGCAGCTAGAAGTATGATATCAAAAGAAAATCTACCTCATATATACTAGAGAGAAGTAGTCAATACAGTAGTTTATACATTCAATAGAGTTCACATCAAAGGTGAAACCGGTAAGACCCCTCATGAACTATGGTTTGGCAATACTCCTACTCTTAAATATTTCAGAATATTTGGGAGTAAATGATATATCAGAAGGGATGAGTATATATTGGCAAATTTGATCCTAGAAGTGATGAAGGGATATTTCTTGGTTATTCATCTAAGAGCAAGGAATATAGATGTTTTAACAAGAGATTGCAGAAAATTGTTGATAGTGAAAATGTGAAGATTGATGAACAGTTTAGAGGAAATTCAAGTTACATGGACTCTAAACCAGCAATAGAGATAATCACAAATGAACCTACTATGGGTACACCAGTACAGAATGGTGATCCAGTTACATTGGCATCATCTGAGGATTCAACAGTCATTGAAGAACAGCAGCAAGTAAAAACACCCTGGTATGTAAGATTGAATCACTTTGAAGATCAGATAATTGGAAACAAATTTCAAGGAGTTATGACTAGAGGAAGATTGGAAAATGAAGAGGTATGTCTTATTTCTCAAATTGAACCTACATCAATTAATGAGGCATGTGAAGATAAATATTGGATTAAAGCTATGGAAGATGAATTGGAACAAATTGAAAGGAATAACACTTGGTCATTAATTCCCCAGCCTAAAGACAAAAATGTAATTAGAACTAAATGGGTTTTTAGAAATAAACTTAATGAAGATGGTAAGGTAATTAGAAACAAAGAAAGATTAGTGTGTAAGGGATATTCACAGAAAGAAGGAATTGATTACAATGAAACCTTTGCACCGATAGCTAGAATTGAGGCAGTCGGACTTTTATTGGCTTTTGCACCACACAAGAACTATAAAGTATATTAAATGGATGTTAAATATGCATTTCAGAATGGAGATCTTGAAGAAGAAGTTTAAATTGAACAACGTGGTGGATTTTATTTAACAGATAACAAAGATATGGTTTGTAGGTTAAGGAAAGCTTTATATAGACTAAAACAAGCTCCTAGAGCTTGGTATGCTAGATTGGACAAATATCTTTTGAAGCTTGGATACACTAAAGGTAATGCTGATAGCAATCTATACTAAAAAGTGACTAATGATGACATCTTGGTTATTGAAGTTTTTGTTGATGATATAATCTTTGGAGGAGAAGATGGATTGTGTAAAGACTTTTCGAACAAAATGTGGCAAGAATTTGAAATGTCTATGATTGGGGAGATAAAATTCTTTTTAGGATTGCAGATTTTACAGACTGATAAAGGTATATTCCTATGTCAATCCAAGTACTTGAAGGAATTACTAAAGAAATTTGGCATGGAATACTCTAAACCGGTAAGCACACCTATGACTACAACTGATAAATTATCTTTGAAGGATGAATCAACACCTGTTAATTCGACTAGATACAAGTCTATGATAGGAGGTTTACTGTATTTGACACAAACAAGACCTGATATTATGAATGCAGTATGTATTATTTCAAGATTTCAGAGTAATCCTAAAGAAAATCATGAATCAGCAGTGAAAAGGATTTTCCAATACCTACAATGCACTACAAATCTTGGTTTATGGTATCCTAGAGATGAAAATTTTGATTTATGTGCATACACAGATGCTAATTGGGTAGGAGATGTGGATGACAGAAAAAGCACCACCGACGAAGCATTTTTTCTTAGAAGCGGACTAATTTCATGGTTGACCAAGAAATAGAGTTGTACATCACTATCAACAGCAGAATCAGAATAGGTTGCAGCAGCTACAAATTCTACATAGGTATTATGGATCAAACAAATGTTGAAGGACATAAAGGTAAAATGCAAGGAACCTATAACTATTTACTGTGATAATATGGCAGTAATTGATATATCAAAGAACCCAGTATTTCATTCAAAGACTAAGCGTGTTTCTATCAAATTCAATTTTCTGAAAGAGAATGTTGAAGCAAAAGAAGTGAAATTGGTTTATGTGAATACTAAAGAGAAGATTGCAGATATTTTTACAAAGCCTTTGCCTAAGGAAACTTTTGAATATCTCTGAGAGAAGCTTGGAGTTCTACCCCCACCGGTAGAGACTTAGATAGTTGATGTTTGTCATCAACCAACAGAATTAACAGAAAAGTCTTGTATTCCAGCTTTGATGGGGAGAGCTACTTCTCAGGGGGAGTAGTTGGTATGTTGTATTGAGTTGGTATTTTATACTTGATTCTAATTTTTGTATTGCTTTGGCATTTGATGTCAAAAGGGGAGAGATATTATGGAAAAACATTTTGGGGAGAGATATCTTTTTGTGAGAGACTATTCCTAGGGGAGAGACATTATGTATTTTGATTTCTGGTTAAATTGTTGGTTTTTGGCATTTCTGTTTTGGCACTTTGATGGTTTTTCCATCTTGTGTTGCCATAAATGCCAAAGGGGGATATTGTTGGTATTTTGGATATGTTGATATGGTTTTGTCATTGATGTCAACACCTATCATCACCTGTCAACACTTATCAGCACTTGGATATCTTTGGTTATGTTCACCGGCAAGTCAAGTGACTTATGCACAGTCACCGGTATTTGGTTCATCGGAAGGTTATATTGTTCATCGGCACTTGGAATGACTTGGAGACTACCTGGTTATGTCGTAGACAATATTTTATCACTTGGTTTTGTCGATTTGGTTATTAGACTATTCGGGTTTATATATTTGTTGTTACCAGTAAATAGGTCCAGGTTATGCACCAGAAAGCATATCTATTCTAGATCAGCATGACACGTTATGAAGATGATTTATTATTATTGTAAATGCATTGAGTCGACATGATGCATCACTTATTGATTCATTTGTAATTGATTTTATTGTAATATCTTTTAGTGAGCCGACCTATTCAATTGGTCTTAGGTTATGGTATAAATGTAAGATCTCATTTGTGAGATTGATATGCGATAAGGAAAAGTATTGTAATAGGATATATGCAAAAATAAGCAGAGCTATACATGTAGACATCATTTGAAGGTTGAAGGAAGGTTTTTGTGAAGGCAATCAGAACTAAACCGGTACTGAATCCAGCATATGAAGATGCTATTTTAAGCAGTACATTATCATTGGATTTAACCATCCAATTGTAGTCAGTGTGACTCTCATTTTGTGATTGAGCAGTGAGCTCTAGACAGCTGGCCTTTCTACATGTGCAGACTCCATATTGTACACACATACTATCTATAGTAGTATCATTTGATTGTGGGTAAGGCTTCCCACCATGGTTTTTCCCCCTACAGGATTTCCACATACAAATATTTGTGTTATGTGTTGTGGATGTTATTGTCTTTCGGTCTCATGCATTAATCTTTACCGGTACTACAATTAACTGATAAAACTATCTACCGGCATAAAGTTTGGTTTACCGGTATTAAGCATTAAGTTTTGGTTAAGTTAATTTTGGTTGAATTTATTAGACAACTGATTCATCCCCCCTCTCAATTGTCTCCGAGCCCTAACAATGTTTGCACTCACTTCCCACATTTTAAAGGCTCAATGATGAAACAAAGCAATGACCACATGACCGGTTCGATCGCCGCATTGCATTTACATTTTTTACAATAGATTTGCATTTCATTTTGCATGGGATCACAATACTCATCCTTTCCAAGGCCAAAGAATTCAACTTGGTGTTATCTCTCTTATTATGTAATTGAGTACAATGGACAATAACAAAAATAATCAATTCATTCATCCTTCATGATAAGTTAGTTCATCTCATATAATCATTGCATACTAAGACTCCATTCATATAAAGCATCCAATCATTCATTCATTTAGTTAGATAATTGCATTGCATCCATCTTATCTCAAATCATATAAAGTAACATCATTGCATTGGATTTCATCCATCTCATATTAACATGCATGAGAAAAACATAAAAAATATCATAAACATAGAAAGCATTGCATTGTGCATACATCACATAGTACTTATAAGAATCGTCATACATATTCACATTTTCATAACATCATGTAAGAAACATACATCCATCATCTCTAACACATAAGCATATAGAAAATAAAGCATACATCATGAAAGTAATTGCACAACATAATCATATATCAAGTAGAATGCATCCATCATCACATAGGTCATGTAGAGTGAATAGGATCGATTGCATGTCGTATCATCAAAAAGATCAATGTCCAAGGTACAATGATATCACAAAAATATATGAGATACATCACAAATATACAGCGCAGGAATAATCAATATCTCATCACAAAAGGTGTGTACATGAATGGATCAATGTCCCATATCAATGTGACCACTAGGACATAGAGCTGAACTCTATCTTGATGCGGCAGGTCTAGTAACACCAACTGATACCCATGTACCTGGGTCCCCACCTGGGGAATCTCTCTGAAGTGGCCCTATCACTCTTTGACTCTCAAACTAGCTCTGTCTAAATCTCCTGCTCAGCTATGAAAATCCTAGAGCCCTCCGATCAGTAGGAACAACAGTATAGTATAAGGTCCTGTAATACTCAGCCTCTCGGACTACCTAGCACATCATCTTCAGCGAAGCCTTCCCTGAACTAGACTCTCCTGACATATGTACATTTGCCTTGGCCTACCGACACCTATCTCTAGCTACATCTCTCTCGACCATGAGAGAAGCCATCCGGACCTCTAGCTGGGCTATCTGTGAGTCTCTCTCTGCTAGTTGACTCTCTAGCTGTTGAACCTAATGTTGTAAATCAGTAAGTTGAGCCTATTATTGATGAGATGACATCCTAATGAGGATCCATCGAGGATCCTCTGCCTATGGATTCTCAACCTGTGATACTCCCATAGGTACCTGCTCAACCTAGGGAACCTCCTACTCTGGGATCTGATGCCCCTAATCCACTGGACCTGATCTCCTCCGTCTAACCACCTGAGTCATCCAATCCGTATATACATCTCTAGCAGATCTAGAACTGCTAGCTCTTGGTGTGCCTACTACTGCCACTACTCAGCCATCTCCCCCATCATCATCTCCCCCATCATCATCTCCTCCATCGTCATCTCCAATACCATGATCTCCTGCATCTCCTCCATATCCATCTCTGTCATCCCCTCCATCTCTGCCATCATCTTCGCCCCCACCTTCTCTCCCCCCACCATTCCTCAGTCATCTAGGAGCTTTGCATCATAGCCTCTCATCATCCTCATCTAGAATTGGCTCTAGCTCATCTGGACATGTCAGCCTTGGAAACCTATGTGCAGTATAATATATGACGTACTCATCTGTCATCCCACTATCTATCATACCTGAAAGATAATCCCAATCTAGTGGCCCCAATGATCAATACTCTACACACACCTGGTCATATGAAATAGAGGGCTCCCAAGTCACCACATCTAGTCTTCTATGAGCATAATGTGTTGTACCTTGTGGTATCCCTTGTATCCTGCCATACTGTCTCAACACCCTCATACAAAGAAATCACTCAATAATATAGGGTGTTGAACTAATCAAGTATCGTGTCCCAAATACATACAACATCTCCACTGCATCCTCGGGCCAGATCTCACAATCTATGTATGCTCTCCATATCACAGTATCCAGATCATCTAGCGTTCGTTGCCAATACTCCAATTTGCCCTGTTTTCGTTGGACAATGATGCCTGGATACCCATCACCATAAGGACTGCCTATAGGTCTAGCTCTGTCGGCCAATGGTTGTGTGATAGGCAGATACTCCCAGGCCCATATCTGGAGAATGGTCACCCCTGCTGATAATGCAGTCAATCTCTGGTACACAACTCAGTGCAGGTCATGATATAAGTGCGCCAACATGTTGTTACTGCATCATTTAGCCTTCATGATAGGAGTAAATCACCCTATAAAATTTCATTTGGAGTCCTTGTCTTTCTTGCAATGCCTCAATTCAAGCCCTTAGTCCGTTTGTAAATTGTCTGTAAATCAAAAATGTTGAGTTTTAGTAATTGGTCGAACTCTGTGAACACATTGAACCATTTTGAACCGGGTTCATTAGGTTCATTCAGGTTCCACGGGTTCTTAGGTGTCTTGGGGGTTTTTCATACTAACAATCTCTTAAAGTGTTTTGTAGTGGTTCCTTATTGGTCTCATTTGGTGATGTGTTATGTCATCTCTCTTCAAGCATTGAACTCTTTGAACCTAGTTCAAAAGGTTCAAACATGTTCAATATGTTCAACACAGTTCAAATGGTCAGTAGCACATGGCATAGTTAATCCTTTTAGAAAAGATTTCTCCTAGGCGCGGTGTACGTCTTGAACTACTTGAACCCCAATGAAGTCTGTTTAGAATGTTCATGTGTGTTCAAATTTGGTGGGTCCCGTGAGTTAAAATATTTGATGGTGCATTTATTGCCAAGTATGAGGAAGGTGACCCATATCTTGGGTGACGTCAATTGTTGGAGTTTCGAAGCAAGTAATCATTTTGAGAACTGGTGGTTACTTCAAAAATGCAGCCATGCATTCAATGCATGTGTGCGATGTCCAGTCCACAAGATCAATACACTTAAACTAACTATTGGAATTATTGCACTTAATAAGTCTATATTATTGCTCTTGCTATAAGGTATGAGAGGATTTATTCTCTGATAATTTGTTCCTCGTTGCTGCGGTGTTAGTTTTTTTGGATAGAAGGTTTGTTTGCTGGTAGTCATTTGGTTGCTCTCAACTATGAAGCTGAGTCCATTTCTTGTCCTCTCCAGTGATTTTTACCTGCATTTCTTCTCTCATAGTAAGGTTTGCTAGAAGAAAATAAGGCTTGTTATTTATGAATTATGAAGTCCACGTTGCACCTACTCGGGAATGTTTTTAGTCTTGCATGTACAGAGCCCATAGTTAGTGATACTGACCTTAAAGGAGAAAATCTTGAAGTTTTAAAAGAAAGGGTGCTCAAGGGAATTGATGGTTCCTTTGGTGTGGAAGTTTTGAGTAGTGGTCTCATAGAGGTGGTAGCCTTTCCCCCAGCTATCCCTTGCCCAGAATTGGTTAGGGAATGTATTACTAGGTATGATCCAGCCTCCAAAACCATCAGGAGAGACAATGGTGAAACCCTCCTTGCCATTAACCATGAAGTAATTTCCTCTATTTTCAAGCTACCTGACTACCAGTTCTCAAACTTCTCTCCTGCCCAGTCAGTCATCGAGTTCAACGCAGACAGAACTGGGCATCGAAATAACATAGCAAAATATTGGTTGAAGGTTCCTCAAAGGGGTGGTTCCAGATTGCCCAAGAATCCCAATAAGAATCATATGCTACCTCACATTCATGATGTCATGTTACTGTTGCACCGAGTCAGGGGCTCTGCGGAAGTCTATAGTTTCGATGAATGGATTTATTGCTATGTGCAGCTAGTATTAGAAGGGAAGCAATACCTTGATCGGGCAGAGCTGATTGCCAATTCAATGAGGGAGAAGTTGAGTATGTCCAAATAGTTTAAGAAGAATTTCTTCATGTCTTCGTATCTTATATACTATTTGGCATGTGTTAAGGAGATAGTTGGAATACCTAGACAGCCCACTAAGGAGGAGGTCCCCGTATATGATTTTTACCCTATCTTGCAAAAGGATAATGCCTTGCAAGACTTTAGGAGGGTACACAATGCCTTTCTGGGAGATTTGTGCTATGAATTGAAGAATATGAAAACCAAAAGAATTATTGAGGATGCACAGGCATTGGTGAAGAGGTTTGGTAGCTTCTTTATCCAGTTTCCTCGGTTCTACTATATAAGGATAGGTGGTTTTGAGGAAGAGCCCTTCAAGCTTCCTCATTTTTGTTTAGATTTTTTTGTTTTAGCAGAGATATGTAGGCAGCTAACTACTATGATTAAAAAGGCTCAACCCAGGGACAAATGGGAGGGTCATTTTCCCATTCAGTTAGGTATGTTATCCTGCAATTCAATGTCGAACACTTTGAGTATTGGAGCGGACCTGAAGAACTTCAATTTTCCCCTATACCATGAAAGGAAAGGTTTTGATAATAAGGATTTCTCCCGAAGTCTTGGTCTAATGTCGTATCTCCCAATTCCACAATTAGAGGACTTCTGGGAAGATTGCAGTGATGAACTCGAGGTGTTAAAAAAGGGAAACATGAGGATGGTGTTGGAGCAAGTCATTTCATTGCAGCTAAAGCTTGACATAGACGGGCTTGAAGAAGATTATCTAGAATTGTTTGAACCTGGATACTTAGCTCAAGCTAAAACTGAAGTGTCCTGTATTAATTGGGGTGAGGAAGAAGAGGACAATATATAGCTGAAAACAAAAAGGGTTTTGGAGAGAACTGCAGAATGGATTGAAAGGAAGAAAGCAGTGAAATTAGGCACCAAGTCTAACTCTGCAAGAAATAGTGAGGTTACTCTGTGTTCACCAAAGTGTTTTTCTAATAATGCTTCTATGCCTATTCATGTAGGTAAGGATAAAAATTTGCCTCAGGTTAGGCACAAGTCTAATCCAGCTTTGGATTTCTCCACTCCTTGACATACCCGGTCACGAAGTGCTGCTTAGAGAAGGATGGATAAAGCTAAGGATATAGAGGTGAAGGATAAGATTCTTGAAGCTCAGATATTTGAGGTTGAAGATCTGGATAGTGACATTTCTAATGCCCTGGATTCCCATGCGGTTATCATAGCTATGACACCACCCTCCAAAACGATCGAAGGAGCAACTAGTTCTAGAGCAACCCCTAAGTGGTTGACCACTTTGGTGAACAGAAAATGGAGTTCCGTTCCCGTGACTATTCCAATTCAAGATATGGTCATTAAGTACATAGAGAAGGGCCCTAATCCAAAAAGGTTCAAAACAACTGCTCGACTGGATAGTGATGAAAGGACCGAAAAGTGGGTTGCCGAGATTGCCTCATACAAGCCCAAGGAAGAGGACAAGGAAGTCAGCGCAGAAGATTTTGAGGTCACTAAGGTGGAGTTGGGAAACATGAGTAGAGATTCAGATAACCATTTCTTCCAGGTATCCACAAAGAAAATGCTCACCAGGTCGGAGAAAGACGGGCGGGAAAAGAGAGAGATAAAGTGACATATAAGCATCCTTTCTCAATTCATTGATAGCATCAGTTCCTTAGGAGCACTTCCTATATCTCATGCTATAAAGAGCTTTGATCCTACTTCACCAGAGAATAAAAAGCTAATGAGTCAAGTGTGATTATAATCTTTTGGTCTAGTGCTACGTTTTGTTCGAGATTGAAGCCAACTTGGAGCTACACATTACACTTCTTGAAGTTGACTTGAAGGAGATTGTTTTTGTGTTAAGACCAGATATATAAGATCAATTTGGTGATTGATTTTTGGTGTATTAGTGTGGTGATCTGTTTTGGTGTGATTGAGCACAGTTTTGTGTGTGCACTTTTCTTTCAGACCAATCAGTAGCTGACTGAGATAGAAACAAAGTATTCAGCAAAGCAAAGATAGTCAAAGATCTAGTGCTTAACCGGAACTCATTCTTCCATAGTCAGATGCTAATTGAGAGTTCATTTCATTGTATTTTCTCATTATAATCAAATTGTAAGTCATTGAGACTTCCCTAAAGGTTGAAGCCTTCCAGGCAACTATATTTGAGTAGTGAGCCTAAATGCAAGTGCATTCCCCATCTATGTAATATTTATGTACTCTTTGCCATAGTATATGAATATTGTGGGTTCCAACCCCACCGTGGTTTTTCCCTTTTTGGGTTTCCATGTTAAAATTTTGGTGTTGTGGATTTGTGTATTCTTTGTTGCATGTTTATGTTCTTTTTTGTTATGCATTGCTAATTGATGGATAAAAAATTAGTTTAAGGATTTGATTTTTGGTAAATCACTGATTCACCCCCCCTCTCAGTGATCTCTGATTCACCCCCCCTCTCAATGGTCTCTAATTCTAACAATTGGTATCAGAGCCTAGTTCCTCTGAGGAAGCTTAACCACTTGAGGAAGATCTGGGAGATTGATTCTATGGATTCTGGTTTTCAAAGAGAACATAATGTGGCACTTGAGGATCTTGATGCAACTATAAGTGAGGTTTATACCTTGAAGAAGAACCTGAATGCTACTGATGAATTCATTAGTGAGCTAAAGGATCAAGCAAGTGTCTGTAAAGAAAATAGTTAATGGACAAGTTGAAGGAGAAAGAAGATCAGATCATGGAATACCAGGACAAAGTTGATGAGGTTAACAAGCTTGAGAGAGAGAATGTTGCTTTGAAGAATGAGATGCAATCAATTGTGATGAGACTGACTAAGAAAATTGAGGACCAGAAGAAGAATGAAGAGAATCTAGCACAATCATTGAAGGAAAGAGCTGATGAATGCTTCAGGCTTACCTATGAGAATGATCAATTGAAGCTTGAGTTGACACAATCAAGGAACAATGGTCAAGAACTTGAAAGACATATTGCTACCTTGAGGGATGAACTTGCTACTACCAATGAACACAAAGACAAATTCAAAGCTAGTTTGGTAAGGCTTGATGAGATGCTCAAAAGTTAGAGACATGGAAAGGATATGCAAGGTCTAGGATTTGAGAAAGGTGAATCCTTCGGATTTGGACAAGGCAATGCTAAACCTGATCAGAAGAAGAGCAAGAATCCTCTGGTAAGGCAGCCTAATGCTCATAAATTTAATGGTATATGTTTTACTTGCAATAAATTTGGTCATATGGCGAGTCAGTGCAGAAGTAGGATGAATAATGGAATGATGAAAAATAACAATATGATGAACAACATGAATAATGTTCTTACCTTTACCGCTCAGTGGTTCATATGCAATAACTTTGGACACAAGTCAATGTGTGTAGAGAAGTAGTGAACAACCTTCAAAGCAAGAGATGATATGCTTGTAGAATGTTTGGACACATCTCTAATCAGTGCATGACAAGACCAAATCAGATAAACTTCATACATATGCAGAACAATGTTGTTTGTTGAGAATCCAACAAAACTAGTCACATTGCAAAGTACTGCAGAAGAAGGAACAGTGCTTCGGTAGACAAGAACAAATCAGATGAGAAAGAAAAAGTGAAAGTAGAAGAGATCAAGGAGAAGCATGAGAAGATGTGGGTGAGAAAGGATAAATCTAGAGCTGACAACATGTCTACACACAAATCCAATGCAAGATCTTCAACTGATAACTAGGACTTTATGCCTTAGGGGGAGCTTTTCATGTAGATTCTAAGAACCCCCTCTTCGGTGGTCTGCAATCGATTCTAGAAGATTACAAAAGGAATGAATCATATGTGTAGATGATATCCAGAAGTTTCTGAAGGATCTTGTGCTCTGGTATGAAATTTCATGAAGATCATGATAACCGATTGTTGCATTTATTACAGTGAAAAATTAGGTTTTCGAAGGATAAAAGTGCATCTCAAGAGTTCATTTGTCACAATGCAATCAAGTGAGTAAGAGCATAGGAGAGAGAAAATCAACTCGGTGATCTCAACAACAATTTCAGCAACTTCTAAGTGAATTTTAGCACCCGGTTGTGAAGCAAGGTATCTATCTATTCAGATTTTCATTATTTCGCAAACCCTAGGATTTGAAATGGCTCTAGTTTATGGTATTGCGACTCCTCTGGTAGTTGAAATTAAGGATAGGGATCATCCAATCTTTAAGAAATATCCATTTAAATCCATCAAGGATGATCTAGAAGGTGCATTCTCATCTGTGCCCTACGGTGTGCTGCACAATGAAGAAATCAGGGCCTATATTCACTATGAACTTGAAGAGATTGGGAATGTAGACATGTTGGACCTATACAACAAGCATCTGGCCAAAAGTTTGGGAAATATCAAACTCGAATATATGGTGTTGTAGGATAAGGGTTTCTCACAGTTCATGCATTTTCCACTATTTGATGAGGCAAAATGGATCCTCTATGTCTTTTACCACGTGCATGATGAGTTTATATGGCTTGATAGGCCTCATAAAATCACCAAGCAAGAAATCCATGATGTGACTAGTTTAGCTGAAACTGGTGATGTGCCTAGTTTAAGAAAAGTATCAAATGACACTGTCATAGCTTTCACTGGATTTAAATTTGACAGTAGAGCCATGACTGTGAATGACATTTTGGAGAATGATGTGAAGTTTGCTTCAATGGTAGTCAGATACAAGGTTTACAAGTCCAACCGATACAACTTTGTCTCTGGTATAGCTATCTACTCTGCATACCAAATGCTCAAAGAAGATAAGAGGTATGATTTGTGCACTGCACTTCTGAATGAATTATTGAGCAATCTAAACAAAATTAAGTAGGATAAAAAGAATACTTTTAAATATGGTACATTCCTTATTTTCCTGTCACTGTGCTTCCTGAATGAGATACTCGGTATCAACGACAAGGTCCAATGGGCCTATGATAGAATATTTGCCATGCAGATTAAGGAAAGTCTATGGAGAGTTGGTGATGCAACCATGAGGATATCTACCCTTTGGGGATATTTTAAAACCTTCCAAGCCACAATGAAGAACAAGGAGAGGATTACGAAGGAGGTAGTTGAGAAACATAAGCAAACCATTTTCTTCATGGTCAATAAGAATCAGTGTCTGATGGAAGTAGTGGAGCCCCGGATAGCCTGGATCATGCCCATGGGGTATGAAGTTGACTCTGGTACACTTGAGGCATATGCACAACACCTTCTGAGTCAACAGGTGGATCCCAAGGAAGGGAGATTTGGCACAATCAAAGAAAAGGACCTGAGTTTACATATGCAGTTCACTGCTCCTGCCTGGAAGAGAAAAGTCGCTAAGATGGCAGAAGAAGTATCTACTCAAATGGGTTTCACCAAGGAGGAGGTGAAGAAAGCAATAGAAAAATATGCTCAAAAGGAGGTCAAAGAGAAAACCAAAAAACCCAAGGTTGATTTGGTTCCCTCCAAGGAAAAACCTAAGGTAACTAAGTTTGCTCCTACTCCGGTGGCACGGCCTGCAAAACCTAGCCCATCCAGAAAATGTGTGCTCAAGTAGAAAGAAAAACCCAAAAGAACTATGTTGCAGTATCTTTGGTGGTCTCAAAAATTGAATCTGAGGAAGAGGCAGGAAGAGATAAAAAAAAGGGAGAGTTTGTCAGACTAGTGAGAAAGCCTCAATCTGATGGAGCACATCAAAGCAAAAAGACTAAGTTAGATCTTGCTCCTACTGGAAGATCCCAAAGAGGTAGACAGGTCAAAAGTCAACTCAACAAAGACCTTGAGTCTGGAAACATACAAGGTAAGTACACAATAATTCCTCCACTATCAGCAGATTAGTTGATAGATGAAATATTAGTGGATGGCAATTTGAAGAATCTTGAAGCAAATTTTGAGCATTTTAATGATGGTGACCAGAGGAAAGTAGAGGAAGAAGTTGTACTTTATTTACACAATTTTAGTAAAACATTGATTGAATTAGAAAATTTCATTCGAAAGGACTTGTACAATTTAATAGATGCTAGAAGAATGAGTTCAATAAAATTTGACAGAGAAATGAAGGAGAGAAAGCTAGTTAATAGATGTACCTATATTATTCATAGTGAAGTTAATAGGTTAATTGAAGAAGCAAATAAAATGAAATTTAGAAGTAAGAACAAAATCAACAGATTAATGATTGGGAATGTAGAGGAGGTGAGGAAAGAGATGGAGGAAATATGGAAAAAAGATTATTTAGAATGAACCTCTGTACAAAGATGTATTTAGACCATCTCAACCGGATGATAAGAAAAGTGATTTTAGAAGTCAGAAGGTTGAGACTCAGTCTGAAGATCAACCAGAAGACCAAGGTAATACAACAATTGATGCTGAGACCGGTGACAATCATCTGGTGATAGATAGCTTTGCAACCCCTGTGATTCAACAGACTGATATTAGGGACAAGGGAAAGAAGAAGGATATTGTGTCAAGAGAAGCTAAGGTAACTAAGGCAAACAAAGGTAAATCAATAGATGATCTGATAATTGCCACTCCACTGGTTGCATAGATCTCGCCTCAGATTCTGATCGATCTTGATGGCTTAGTTGATCTTGGGAAGATGTCTCTTTCCAAAAATATTATGCTTTTTGTTGCAGTGCAAGCTCAAGCAAGTCAAGATCTGGTGAAATCAGAGAATGAAGATAAAAAGATAATTTTTAAGTCTATAGATGTTTTGTAGAAGGTGGCTTCCTATATACAATTAGATTCAAATAATAGCCCCTCTAGTAAATTCTTACGACTGATTAACAGTGTAAATTCCAATTTTCATTCTTTGGAGAAGATAGCTACTCAAAAAGTTTTGGACAGGTTTAAGGAAGTTAGAAAACAAACATTCCTGAAATGATTGAAGATGGTAGGGAAACACTGAATAAGAGATTGCATACTATTTCTGACACAATGTCAGAAGCCTGGAAATTGTATAAATCTTGCCTCATTTTTCCTAAGTTCACTATTGATATTGATAAATAGATAGGAGTCAGCCAGGGCAAGCTTGCTAGTATTTCTCAATCTTTTGACCCTAATGTAATATTAACCGGAAGTATTGAAGGACAGATTATAGCCTTAAATGATCATATCTCAAGCCTTCAAGCAAATAAGGAGAAAGTTTTGAGGAAAGTGGGTGAACTCCGGAACCTGATCGCCATCCAGTTAGATACTATGCTAAGTAATAAGGCAGAATGTATGAAGGAAATGGCTTGGCTTGTACCATTAGATTTGAGAATTAGAAATTCATGCTACTATATTTAATGCATTTATCACAATTTTGGATAACCTGAAGAGTGGGTGGGAAACTCACCTGGGATTTTTTAAGGCTGTTTATGCTGACCTATTCAAGTATTTGTAAAATGTTTGTCATCTGTATATCAATTTTGGGCAACACCCCATCTTTGGTATTGTTGTCAAAGGGGGAGAGATGAGGTGAAAAATGTACAGACTAATTGTGTATAGAATGTACAGTTCAGTGATGCAGGTTTCTAGATTATTGATCTAAGGGGGAGCCTTAGAATTCTTTTATTCTTTCATCAGGTTTCACAAGTTTCAATACTTAGCCATTTTCCATGCCATCAATGCCAAAGGGGGAGATTGTTGGTAATTGACACTCATTTGATGACTTTTGATGCCTGATTTATGGTCTAGGGTTATCATTGATGGAAACTCTTCTTGGTGATTTGATTTGGCGGTCATGATTAATCTTATCCAAAAGCTAGAGTTAACCGGTAGGCAGTTGATTGGTAAAATAGGGTATTTCTATAAAGTTTTAGTCTAGAATGATTTCCAATGATTGTGGTGTTTTTGGTGATTATTTTTATGATCTCGATGATTGGGAAGACCCTTAGGAAGCATGTGATTATAATCTTTTGGTCCGGTGTTATGTTTTGGTTGAGATTGAAGCTGATTTGGAGCTACACGTTACACTTCTTGAAGTCAACTTGAAGGAGATTGCTTTTGTGTTAAGACCGGATATATAATATCAATTTTCTATTCATACATTGAATATCTCTTCTGGGCATTAATCAATTTCTCACTAAAATAGGCTAGTACTCTCCCTTGTTGACTCAAAATTGTTCCTATTACTATTCCACTTGCATCATAATCCACTTGAAATACCTTATTGAAATACGATAAGCCTAACACAGGATGCTCAGTCACTTTTTGCTTCAACAACTCAAAACTTGTGTTTGCTCTGGTGGTCCACTTGAATTCCTTCTGATCTCCCCTCATGGTCTCAGTCGTAGGGTTACAAACTGAACTAAAATTTCTGATAAACTTTCGGTAAAAACTAGCCAATCCATGAAATGATCTTACCTCCCCAATGTTTTCTGGTGTAGGCCACTCAACAATGGCTTTCACTTTCTCAAGGTCCATCTTCAAACCATCCTCAGATATCACAAATCCTAAATAGACTAACTCATCCTTCATGAAAGTACACTTCTTGATATTGATTAGAAACTTTTCTTCTCTCATCCTCTACAAAACTTTTCTTAACTGCAACAAATGCTCCTCTTTTGTTTTACTGAAAAATCAAAATGTCATCCAAACACACAATAACAAACTTACCCAAGAATTTCTTCAATACCTCATTCATCAGCCTCATGAAAGTACTCGATGCATTAGTCAATCCAGAAGGCATCACTAACCATTCATATAGTCCTTCATTTTTCTTAAATGTTGTCTTCCACTCATCACCTTCTCTGATGATATCCACTCTTTAAATCTATCTTCATCAAGTATTTTTCTCCACTCAAACAGTCCATTATGTCATCCATCCTAGGCAAAGGAAACCAATATTTCACTATGATCTTTTTTATTGCTCTTGAATTGGTACACATCCTCCATTCTCCATTCTTCTTAGGTGCTAATACTACTAGTACTGCACAAGGGCTCAAACTCTCCTTGATCAAAAATTTCTTCAACAACTCCTGCACTTGTCTATTCAGTTCTTCATTCTCTGTCGGTGTCAATCGGTGTGCAGCTTTGTTAGGCAAACTAGCTCCGGGAACCAAGTCCATGCAATGACTAACGCTTCTAACAAGTGGCAATCCATCAAGTACATTATCTAAAATGATGTCCTCATATTCTATCAGCAAATCTCTTATCTCTTTCAAGTGCTCTCCTTCCGGTTTTGGTCTCTCAGACTTCTTAGGAATTAAGGAAAAACACACATTCTCATGTCTCAGTCCATCCATGAATTTCCTTCCATCTACTAAACAGATTCTGGCATTCGTACAAACTTCATTCTTCAAAGTTTTCTCCAAAGGTAACAAGGTTTTCTTCATCCCATTGGCCACAATAGTGTATGTATTCTTTCTCCCATCATGTATTACCGGTCTATCAAACTGCCAAGGTCTACCCAACAAAAGATGACAAATTTCCATAGGCATAATATCACACAAAAATCCATCATGATAATTCCCAATTTTTTATTTCACCAAACATTGTTCACTTACTAACAACTTATGTTCATCTTGAATCCATACTATCTGGTAAGGCTTAGGGTGTTTCAATCTCTTCAATTTCAACTTATTCACCATCTCTTCTAAAATAATATTATCTGAACTACCACTATCAATAAAAAAATTAAAATACTTACTGGATACCTTACATCTGGTCTTAAACAAATTCTTCCTTTGCAAGGGCTCTTCATCTCCTCCGATATGACACAAAGCTCTCCTCATCATCAAAGTTCTCCATCTTTTGGTTTACTGTCTGATCCAGTGAGGTTTTCTTCCACCACTACTACTTTTCTAGTAACCTTTGTCTTCTTACACTCAAATGCATGCTTTCCTTCTCCTCCACACTTAAAGAAAGTTCCTCTAAATTTCCTCTTATCTTGTCTTCCAAAGTTTTCATTCTGGTAACCATCCAGTTCTCTCCTCTGGTAGAAATTTCTATCATCCTTTCGATATGAATTACCTTCTTTTCTCACTTCCTTGTCCTTGTTCTGATCTGTACTAATTCCTCTTCCTTTGGTATATCCTCTTCCTCCTTGAAATATTCCTCCAGTAAACCCTCCACCTCTACCTCTTTGTCTCTACTTATGTCTTGTGTTCAATTTCTCTTCAGCCTTTAGTGCGTACTGGTAAGCCTCTTCAACACGCTCCAATTTGATCATGTTGAGCTCATTTTGTATAGACATCTGCAATTCATTCAAATATCTTGCAATTTTTTCAGCTTCATCATCAACATGTCCGGATCTGATGTTCAAATTGTAAAATGCTTCGGTGTACTCCTTCACACTAGATTCCTTTTGTCTTAGATTCTGCAACTTCCAGAACAAATCCACTTGATAATTCATCGATACAAACTTTGATTTCATCTTAGCAATCATCTGATCTCATGTCTTAATCTTTTCTTTACCTCTTCTTTGTTTGTCAACTTGCAAATGCTCCCACCAAAGAGATGCATGACCTTTCAACCGGGTACAGGCATATTTCACCTTCCTCTCTTCTGTAGTGTTTTCAAAATCAAAATACTTCTCCATCTCCGAGATCCATTCCATCAATTCATCTGAATATAATTTCCCATCATATTCGGTGGGGTAAAATTAGGTTTTGTGTTCACCCTACTCAAAACCCTTAAAAACCTTTCTTCATCCGGATTAACTATCGATAGGTTCACTTGTTATGTCAGGGCTTCTTCTCCTTCATCTTCACTTATATCTTCAATATGTCAGCCTCTTCTCTGGGTTGTCTCAACGGCTTCTAACCAGACCGCTATTCCTTGCAACACTTCCATCATAGCAGGGTTTGCATTCCCATGCCCTCCACCATTCCTAGTTCCTCTTCGCACCATCAATCCATGGTAGTCCTCTACAACTACAGGTTGGATCCACAATCTACCACCCTACAACCAAAGATTCAGGACATGCAACCTTCGGAACAAAACTTCTCTCTAATACCACTTGAAGAAGTCACCAGTGAGGAGGGACCTCAAAGAGATCAATCTAGACCGGTCAACAAGAGTAAACACAATGGAAACACACAGACATGATGGAGGCAATGCAGAATAAGTTTTATTGCATGAAATTTGATTACATCCAACCGGTAACAACTAGGTTACAACATACCGACACACATGCCTGGTAGAATAGGTCACAACCGGGACCTTGAATCGAAAGATCTATCTTCTAGGCATAGTATATCTATTTGATACTCTAATTGATTCTAATTGATTACATTTTAAAGAATGATTATATATATATATATATATATATATATATATATATATATATATATATATATATATATCAATCCAAAGGATCCAGTCGACCCAAAAGGGATCAAAACCCAAAGAACAAGACCTAATATGCAAAATGAACAAGGTCGGCCTCCGACAAGAGATTCCTCCAGAAAATCCAAAGGATGAAATGTAGATCGTGGGAAAAGGTTGGCCACATGCTAAGGAACATTGAAATCAACCTACAAGGCTCCAAAAAATTCGGAATGGGTTCTAGTAGATCACTAGAATAGGTCTCAAGCAACCGGTAACAAAGGAACAACCGGTAACAAGAAACTGTCATGGAAACTGGTAGCGATATCTTGTCGGTAAGTTATCTAAATGAGATGCAGTATGAAAGCAAGAAAGATGATCAAGTCTTCAAGTAGAATCCAACTCCATAGGATCTGGTGAGCCAAAACCAAGATACACAGAAAGGAAAACTGAAACTGCAAACAGAAAATAAAATAGAAAGGAAAATGTTTTTGGTTGATGTAAGATTGTTGTGAACCAGGGATGTTCTTGCATCACTTTGTTGCATGTTTATGTTCTTTTATGTTATGCATTGCTAACTGGTGGATAAATCATAAGTTTAAGGATTTGATTTCTGGTAGATCATTGATTCACCCCCTCCTCAGTGATCTCTGATTCTAACAACAACTTCAAGTTTAGCTACTGGAGAAAAAGTCTCCTCATAATCAATTCCTTCTTTCTATGAACATCCTTTGCATACCAATCTTGCTTTTTTTTCTGACAACTTCACCAGCTTCATTCAATTTGTTCCTAAATACCCATTTAGTACTAATAACATTTATATCTTTAGGTCTAGGCACAAGTTCCCATGTGTCATTATTTTCAATCCAATTCAATTCTTCTTCCATAGCTCTTATCCAATTATCATCATTGCAAGATTCAACAACATTTTTAGGTTTAATTTTAGAAATCAAACATACCTCTTCAATAGCTAGCCTTCTACTCATCACACCTTTATTTTTATCTCCAATAATCTAATTTTTCAGAATGATTCAATCTTACATACCTCAGAGTCTTTTGATTACTCTGACTTTCAGGTTCTTGAACCTCACCACTGGCAGCAGCAACATCCGGATTAATTGTCTCTACCAGATCATTCAGCTTCAATTCTTCAATTTGAATAGGTGTTAAAACATTATGTTGACCATCATCATACCCGCATTCTTTGTTATCTTTTTCATAGTTTTCATCAACCTTCACATTTGCACTTTTCACTATCTTTCCCAGTCTCTTATTGTAGCACTGGTAGGCTTTTCTCTGTTAGGACCTGGAAGGCAACTAAGAGGGGGGGTGAATAAGTTGTCTATGAATTTCAACCCAATTATAACTTAATCAAACTTGATACTTAATATCAATGAACCAAACTTAATGTCGGTTGACAGATTAGCAGTTAATATTGATACTGGTGAAACTTAATGCATAAAATAGAAGGAGAAACAACACCCACAACTCATAACATGGAGATTTTAACGTGGAAACCCTGTAAGGGGAAAACCCATGGTGGGAAACCTTACCCACAATCAGATGATACTACTGCATATAGTATGTGTATACGAATGGAGTCTACAAATGCAGAATGGCCAACCGCCTAGAGCACACTTCTCAAATGGGAGTCGCAATGACTACAGTAGGATGGTTAAATCCTAGAATAATGTACTACTCAAAATAGCATCTCCAATGCTGGATTTGGAACCGGTTAAGCTCTGATAATCACCTTCAAACCTTCCTTGAACCTTCTCTATTGGCTTCTCATATGATATTCAATATTTGCACATACCATGTTACAATACCATAACCTTACATACCATATATCATCATGTATCATCTCACAAATGAGATCTTCCATATATACAAAACCTAAGACCAATTGTGTAGGTCAGCTCACTAAGAATATTACAATTAAATCAATTACAAATAAGTCAATATGTGATGCATCATGTCGGCTCAATACATTTACAACAATATCCAATCAATAAATCATCTCCATAATGTGTCGTGTTGATCTGGAATAGATAATGCATACCAGTCCATAACCTAGACCAATATGTCGGTAATAGCAAATATGTCAACCCGATTAGACCAATAACCAAAACACCAAAACAAGTATCCAAACCATGTCTTTGACATAAACAAGTGATCTCCAGATGATAACAAGTCATCATCAGTGCTGGTGAGCAATATACCGGTGGTTATGCATAAGTCACTGAACTTGCCGGTGAACACAATGTGCCGATTCAACATAACCATAGATCTCCAGAAGGATAAGTGTTGACATCAATGACAAAACTAATGCAACACATCCATAATACCAACATTCTCTTTGTTTAATATCCCAAGGAATTTTCCTTCATCACTTCTTGCATCAAACTTTCCTATATCCTAATCTCGCTTGGTATAACACTTGCTACCAAAAATTCTGAAATATCTCACCATTTGAACATGACCAAACCATAGCTCATATGGATTCTTATCAGTATCACTTTTTATATGTACTCAGATGAATGTATAAATAATAGTGCTAAGAGCTTCTCTCCAATATGTCTTTGGAACATTCCCTTCAATCAGCATAGTCCTTACAGCATCCAAGACAGTCATGTTCTTCCTTTCGACAACTCCATTCTGATGTGGGGTTCTAGGAGCAGATAATTTTCTTCTAATTCCATTCTTCTCACTGAATGAATCAAACTCACTAGAAAAAAATTCTCCTCCTTTGTTAGATATCATACATTTCACCTTCAATCATGTCTGAGTATCAACCTTTGCTTTGAATATCTTGAATTTGTCCAATACTTATGATTTCTCCTTCGAAAAGACAACCCACATCATCCTAGAATAATCATCAATTAGTAAAATAAAATATTTGTCACCCTGCACACTTATAACATTTCTAGGTCCACATAGGTCAATATGCACAAGATCTAGCAATCCATCAGGCGTATATTTCTTGCTCTTGAAAGAAATTCATGTTTTCTTACCCATTTGACATTTCTTAGACATCGGATTAGCAAGCTTAATAGTTTTAGGCAGATCTCTAACATCTTGTGTATAATAGATCTTAATCATTGAATCAAAATTAGCATGACACATTCTCCAATGCCACAACTAGCTTTCATCAATCTGAGCAATCAAGCAACTTTTCTCACCAGCATTCAAATGAAATATATTACCCTCAGTCTTAGTTCCAAATGCAATCTCGATACCAGAGGCGTTTAGGATCTTGCATTTACCATTCTTGAATTGTAAATTATAACCTTTTTTAACCATCTATCCAGCACTTAAAAAGATTATGCTTAAAACCTTCAACATATAAGACATCATCAATATTATGCTTACCATCAAAGGAAATAGAACTTCTACCATGGATCCAATAGGCTTTTTCATCTCCAAATATTATTATTCCACCATCATATCTTTCCATACTCACAAATTTTATTTTATCACTAGTAATATGATGTGAACAACCACTACCAATCACCCATTCATCTTTCTCTTCTACTTTAGTAGCTAAATATTTCTCCTCAATAGTGCAGCTTGTGGAATCAATAGGTACCAATCCATCTTCTTTGATAGAAATAAACACAACTTCATCTCCTTTTGATTCTTCATTTGTAACACCTTCATTAGTAGTATAATAACAGTTCTTTTGATGCTTATGCTTTCGGTTAGGCTTGTAAGGCTTATCATACTTTACATGCTTCTCATATCTATCATTCTTATCATGCTTATCAAATTTATCATGCCTATCATATTTAGACGTTCTCTTAGGGCATGTAGAAGAAAAATGTCCTATCTTATTGCGAGAGAAACATTTTAGAGTCAATTTTCCATCATAATTACCGGCTCCATTAGGCAATCTTTAGGAAATCAATGCTTCAAACTCTTCCAATTCTCTTTCTTTCTCTTCCATCTCTCTTCTCTCTCTTTCATATATGTATATTTTGTATTCTTCAAGATCAGAATTTTGTTTTCCATATATAGATTCTCTAAACATTTTCTCAAACTTTCCATGTGATTTCCCAAATTTGCTCAATTCAAATATAGCAATCTTTCCAACTAGCAGATCTCTAGTCACAGTAGTCACACTCTAGATCTCATCAACAGAAGGTACCTTATGTTTGTAATCAAGAGGCAAAGATCTCAACACCTTAGCAACAATTTCATCTTCTTCAAGGATTCCACTGGCAAATATAATGCATAGGACAAGGTCATTCACCTTAGCCATGAAATAATTTATGTTCTCATCTTCTCCCATCCTCAACATCTCATACTTCCCTTTCAAACTCTGCAATTTAGCAAGTTTCATACAAGGTTTCAATCTTCTCCTAGATCTCATGTGTAGTCTGAAGTCCCATTACATTATTCATCTCAGAATCAGTCAAGGCAATCAGCAATGCTTCCTTTGCTCTAATGTTATTTTCAACTTCTTTAATCTCATTAGCAGTAATCAGTCCATTCGGAGGAACAGAATAGGTATTCTTAGTAATCTTCTAGTAATCTTCTCCAAGACATCTCAAGTGCACTTCCATCTGATTCTTCCACATAGAATAGTTACTTCCATCAAATCTCAGACTCTCCTTCTTAAAGATAACACTTCAACTTCCAATTGCCATCCCGAATCTCCTCAAGCGATCAAGCTTCTTCTAGAGGATCTAGCTCTAATACCAATTATTGGAAACAACAATGAAGAAAAATTGAGAGGAGGGGGTGAATCAGTTTTCACCGGATCTACAAACTCAACCACAAATATTGATCTAATATACTGCAGCAATAAAAAAGATAAGAAAATAGATAGCACAACACACAACACCAAGATTTTGACGTGGAAAACTCAGTTAAGGGAAAAACCACGGTGGGAACCTACCCATAGTAAGATGATACTCTGCAGTAGTATGTGTAAAAATTACAATGGGGAATGCACATGCATTCAATCACACCGCCTAGAGCTCACTGCTCAAATATAATAACCCAAAAGGTTACAACCCTCAAGGAAGTCTCATTGACTTACAACAAGATTCGAACTACAATCTAGAAGGAATTAACTGAAAGAAAAGCATCTCCAAATGTCTGATGATAGTTCTAGTTAAGCGTGCATTTGTCTATTCGGCAACACCAAACTCTGCTCAATACACCACACTGAAAGATGAATCCTTGTTCGCATATACACTACTCTTTGATAATGCAGTCACAACCTCGATACCCAAATTACTTAACAATATCACCTATTTATACAATTCATCAACCTTGACAATGAGGTCGGTTAAACCCTCCACTTACAATTATAAAATTACACCACATGGTGCAAAACTCAACCACCAGACGAATATAGTGATATACATGACATAACATGGACCTAAAAAAAATCTCCAAATGCGCAACACCACTAGAAATCATGCCAAGATCAACCGCAACACGCTACACCATCAGGAAAACCACATAACATGGAGAACATCACTAGATCAGCAAAATCACCAACAAATCACACAACGATCAATGCATATCACCAAAAAAAATAGGACACAATTAGGAAACACAAGAAAGCATGTTAGAATCATCAGCAACAGCTACACCAACACCACTTATCAAATCTTCATCAATCAATATCTGAACTTCAAAAACACTTAAACAGTAGCAACTGTCACAAAGAAAGATAACTTGCGGAGCACCAAATCACAAACCATCTACAATGAAGATACACAAGACCATCCCAAACGATATCCCCAAAACTCAACTCAAGATCTGATTGCACTGGAATATACTGAAGGAAATACTGAAATCTGCAAAGCACTAATCAAAAAAACAAATTATAAACTGGATCATATGATATGATCAATTAAGCTTCCCCGGATCATCAAAACCAATATAGAAAGATGTACTGATACTATAAATACTCCATACAGCAAAACATGATCCCAATAAACCAATCTGCAATCACCAAAACAAAAAATCATAGGAATATGTTGACATCAATGACAACAACATCTCCTAGCAACAATAATGTCCAACATAGGGTGCTAGGGTGCCTATTCCTTGGTATTTTTCATCAAATTTCACTAGTGGCTTCTAGACTATTTTAGGTTATAGATTCTCTCATAGTATCTCAACCTCAAAAGACCAAGGCATTTTATTGCCCTAGTCTTGCCAGATCAACATCAAATTTTAGACACTAGTGCATAATCAGATTTCATGCTTAGGTTTTTTTCTAGTACAACATTTTTTATTATTTGTTATTCATTTACAGCAACTTAATTATTTACTTTCTTCATACCTTCCATAGTTTTGCATCAATTCAACATATCTCTATAGTTCATTCACTTTCCATAATGGTGAAGGAATAGAAACCCTAGGAATGTCATTTGACTCTCTTTTACAAGAGTTGGTCAAATACAATCACTCCTCTAGGTGATTTCATATTCCAATACATTGGTATGAAAGAGGATCGTGGTCTTATGTCCTATCTAGTTCCATTTTCATACTATACAAGGCTTACATATTTTATTCTTTTACACGTCATGTGATCTTGAGAATTATGATGAACCTAATTGATTGTCTTACATAAGGGTACTTTGCATATTATTTTCTCTTTCACTTCATGTCATCATGAGTATCAAAAGAAAGTATCATTTCTATTTTTATTTTCTCTAATTCTCATGTTTTAGAGGGCTATATAAATTTCATAGAGAAATATCGTTTTGGGCTAAGTTTGGATCCATTTTTTTATTTTTAAAGTTAAGAAAGAGAGGTATTAACCTCTCATGTGAATGCTTTTGGCAATATCCTTGTAGCATGGACTTAAGACTCATATATCATAAGGTACATCAAGGACTCTAAAACTTTAGCCTTGATAACTCTAGATTGAGAGACTATCATTGGTTTGTAACTAATGATGACTTTGTAGGAAATTATCCCTAGGAAGTTACTCAACATGTCTCTTGGGTTATGGTCCTAATCCTCCATCATTGATGTTTGAAGATATTGGAATAATATTATTTTTGATGAAGTTTGATATATTAGTGGCATAAAATCTAAATAAACACAATTCAATCATTTAGGTTGTTGTTGTTGTTCCTTATGTATCTTTCCCTTTGTGTTAATTTTATACACAGCTAAAATTAAAGGAAATATAATTAATTTATGCTACCCATAACTAAACTTCAAGTGAAGCATAATCACTAAAACATCATGTGTGCAAAATCCTTATATTTTTGGTTTTATTCTCGAATTCCACCTGAAAACAAAAATGATAGAAATAATGATGACTATTCCCTATATAATGATAAATTTACCCATTAATATCATAAAATTTATAAAAATTATTTGAAAGAGGACTTACCCTAATAAAATAATAATCAAAATAAAATAAAGATAATATATTTAGATACATCATAGAATTAGGAGCTATATTATCTCTACGATACAATATTATCACGAATCAATTTTATTCCACTTCTAATAGGAACATGAATAAAAGAAATGGTTATCATAGCTATACCAATCAAAAGAAGTCAATTAATCAAAATGTAGTGTCATAAATTATACACCCTTAATTAGGTTGTCCCATTCTACTCTTAGTTAGCACTCACCTTAATTTGTTCCATTCCATTATACATTATAGAACTTCTTTAGGAGTTTAATTAATAATTTAATTAAACCAAAATCCTCTCTCATCAATTCACATATCATAAAACTAGGCCCTTGATCCTAGGTGTGCCCCATTTTATTATTTAATCCTGATATTACCCTAATTTCAATTTTCAAAGAACATCTCCCATATCCACACATTATTATTTGAGCCACTGAGCTAGATTCGACATTAAAACCTCGTTATCTTTCATTCCCCAAAAGTTGGCAAAATATTGAGAAGACCAAGGCAATCCACCTTCCTATTGTTGCTCTCTTTTTCCCAAATTTTGAGAGGATAATTTAGTGGTCTTATCTAATTCAAATCTTGCTCTATGTTAAAATATATCAGTTATAGGTCATCTTTTCATCAAATTCAAATCTAGGGTTTCATATATAAAGCAAATCCTTTCCTCATTTGGGGATCTTATCTAGCAATTAAAGAGGAGATCCTTGTGAAGTAAAGTTATACTTTAGGTGAAGTCTTAGATCTACAAATTCATCCATTATCTTCATCAACCATGGAAGCTTGAAGAAAAATTAGAGGACAATAAGGGAAACACTAACTATTGATTGGTTTGTACCTCTTCCAAAGGATTTGGTATGATTTCATGTTGTTCTTATGCCTCTATATTGAGCTTCAAATCTACATAATGTTAGTTTTCAAACTTACATGATCAATTTAGATGTGCATCCTAATTATGATTTAAAGCATTTTCATTACAATCATTTAGCATTTACTCTAACACATTTGGGTAGAACTCTACTTTTCATTTTACCACATAGCAATCTTAGACACATATAAGATTCAAGAGCACACACTTTTCAAGTTACAATACAGACTATTTGAGGAGATGTAAATTACCAAAGCAAGAGGGTTGACTAAGGAAAACCCCTATATAGTGACAAACCTACCATTTTATTTTTTGTAAGTACAACTATAGGTATCTAACAAAGCCAAAAGACTTCGATAAATCTCAGGAAATAGGTATAGATCTATAATTAAAAATTGGGCTTGGTTCATAGAGAGCATGGCACTAAGGCACCCATGTCCCAATACCAAGGCACCAAAGCGCCCTTTTCCTCCCAATTTTGCTTCAGATTTCAAGGTTTTCATCTAGAGTGCATCATGATTCAGACTTTCAAACCATATCTCAAAAGACTAGGGAATCTAGCACCCTTATTTTCTCAATTCAACGTTAGATTTCAACTACAAGTGCATAGTTAGGTCCTTTCATTTTTGTGTTTATTGTCTCAATTATATGATCATCTAGCATTACACATGTGGATGTCTTTGTTGTCATTGATGTCAAACCATTGCCAATCCTATATGTCTCAGTTGTTCCTAGTGATTTAGATATGTATATGTTTGAAGTTGATGTATGGTGTATCTAGTTGATGGTTTGGATATCTGTTTCTATGATACTATGTTACATAACTAATTGAAGATTCATATTGTGCTAATTAGACGATATAATTTGTTTTTGGAATTATGGCGTTCCCTACGTGGTTTGAAAGTGATTTTGTTATCTTTGATGTTTGCTCTAGTGAAACTTATTATGATCCAAAATGAGTGTTTGTACTAGATATGTCTCAGATGATCATGTTGACTATTTTGATTTATTTTCTATTCTCATCATGACTATGTTGAAAATCAATAGGTTTCAGTTCTTTTGGGGTGAACCACTTTCTCTTTTTTTAGGTTCAGGAGATAAGACAATGTGATTTTAGCAAATCAAGTGTTATATCAATTTTTTCATATTGGTCTGAGTGGTTATGAACAAAGGCTTTTTATGCTGATTGGAAGGTGTGTTGACTTGGTGTGAACCCTCACATGTTCTTTTTACCATCTAGATGATATATTTTTAGGTCAATGATATGTATACATTACATATTATTTTGGCTGACCTAGTGAAGTTTATTTTGGATCTGATTGTTATATATTGAGAAAATTGGTTGTGATAGTCAAATATAGAATGAGAGAGTTTGATTGATGGATGCGAAAGTAGTGTCATGAAGGAAGTGTGAAGTTTGGGAGATGTACAAAGAAAACAGATGACTATACATTGTGAACTATTACATGCATTCTAACAGATGATATTTTGTATATAGTTTGATCTATCATTCCTATTGTTTTGTAAGAGCAGTTTGTATCTTGCCCTGAAGAAGTGATCTTTACCAGAGAAAGTCCTCTTTTGTATCTTGACTAAGGTTGTGCACCTTGGTCAACAATTTCATAGTAGTGAGCTCTTTGGAAAGAAGCCTTGTTCATTGTAAACAATTATTATATATATTATGAGTTTGATTCTCACTATGGGTTTGCCCCATTTGGGTTTTCAAAATAAAAATCTTGGTGTTCTTGTGAGTTTTTTTATGATCGATTTGTTTACTTTCGTGCATAAGTATTGAATGAATTTTGTTGTTCAAATAGATTAATACGATCAAGTTTTACAAATGTCGATTCACCCCCTCCCCCTTTTAGCTTCTGGTAGTGTTCGACAATTGGTATCAAAGGTTTGGTTCCTAAAGTGTCAACTTAAACGCCAAGGTAGATCTTGGATTTTGAACACTATGTTTGAAGAAGAATTGAATGACATGGATGATATGGATTGAAATGGTTGGAATGATGTAGATGGTATTATTGACATGGAAGGAAAATTGAGATATGCTTTGGCAAACCTAGATGATAGCAGAGAGAAACATAAAAAGGCAGTTGAGAAATTATCTTTTTTAAGAAGCGTGCTCAATAAAGGAAAGAAAGTCAAAAAACAAATTTGAAACAAAGATTGATGAGAAGACTAGAGAATGTTAAAATCTTTAAGAATAAATTGGCAAACTCAAAGAGGAACTAAAAGCTACAAAATATCATATTGATAATGGATTGAAACTCAAAGGTGGCAGTGAAGTGCTAGATGTTGTTCTTAATTCTCAAAGACAAAGTGGTGACAATAGTGGGTGTGGCTTTGAAGAAGGTGAATGTTTGAAAAATGTTAAAGGAAAAGACAAGGTTAATAATATCAAAGATAAAAAAAACTAAAGCTTCAAAAACTCAAGAAATGTCTAGGGAGCTCCTTCTACTCCTATCAGGTATTCATATTTTAATGGTAATTAGTTTTCATGTAATGGATTTGGACATAGAGCTAGTGAATGCAGAAGTAAAATTGAAAATAATATATTAGCATAAGATGTCACTCTTACAATAAGTTTGGGCATAGGGCTAGTGAATGTAGAAGTAGGATGATGAGGAATGGATACAAAAATTTGAACTATGATCATTCTTTCAATAGAGTATTCTATTCTTGCAATACATATGGATATAAACTTGTTGAATGCTAGACAAGCAGAAGATTAAAAAATAACAAAATGAATGGTGACAAACCTCAAAGAGGTCTGGTATGTCATATTTGTAACAAGATGGGTCACATTGCAAAAGAAGAACTGAAAAATTCAATAGTCCAGAAAGGAAGATTGATATCAATGAAGAAAAGGAGAAGATGAAGATGAAATGAGTGAAGAAGTCTAATGATAAGACTGAAGAAAAGATTTAGGTTGGATCCACACCTTTTGTGGGTGTAAACCCTTCTTCTGGCAACTAAATCAAATAGTTGTATATGCTAGGGAGATTTTAAAGCATATCTTTCTTCTCCTCTTAGCTTATTATTGGTTTTTTATTTGCATGACAGAAGTATGAAAGTCATTTCTAGTGGATTCTAAGTGAGTTTGATGGTTCAAAATTTTTTTAGTGACTTCAGGTATACAATGTATCAGCTTTTTGAGAAAACCCTAGATGACGACTATATATTGCCTGTTCAAAATTCATTTATGTAAATGTGATCGAAGAAACCACATATTGAAAAGAAAAGTGAGTATCAATTAAAGGTATTTTTATTGCTTGAGATATATTTTGATGAAAAATCCTAAAATTATCAATGGTAGTGGTGAGGCAAGACCTAGTTTTGAACTTAGACCATTTATTTCAGCCATGAGCGACCCAACTAGTGCATTTTTTCTTGTTCCTAGCAAAGTGGTATGTAAAGAAGATGTTTTTCAATTATATTCATGTTTCTTTGGAAGAGTATGATCACATCAAAATTAATGATTTTAAGAGAATTCATCTAGTAGATGATGTGAAAATATTTAGGACAAAGTATGCTAGCTTAGGGCATAAGGGTTTGGATGCTTGGAGTGATTTTCCCATGTTTAATGATGAAGAAATAATTAAGATAGTCTTGAGTAGAATTCATGGAGATTGTTTATGGTTAGATTGACCATATTTGATTTTAAAAGAGTCCTTAAGGGATATGACTATTTTATACTCAATTGAAACTATGTTTGTGTTGAAGTTTGTAGAGAATGATGAAGTGAACAAATTGACTGGTGTTGTGTCTAATAAGAGAGCCTTATGGATTGATACCATCATTAAATTGGTAGTCAAATATGTAACTATGGTAATTTCATATAAGGTGTATTATAAGAATCGTGAAGGTTCAACTTCTTCTATGGCAATATACGTGGCCTATAAGATGGTGAAAGAAAATGTTTACTAAGATCTATGTGAATTATTGAGGTGACAATTGTTGGATAAACTATGGTTGATGAAGGTTAATTTGTACTCCTTTTGGTATGGCTCACTCATTGTGTTCTTGGTATTCTACTTTCTCAATGTGGTACTTGGATTAAACGATATAGTATGGAGAAGAGATGTTTCATTAAGTACTCAAATTAAAGAATATTTGGATAATTTAGATTACTGTGATGCTTCTTGTCACAAGTTCTTTTTGGATATTTGAAAAGAGATGGTTGTGAGGAATCACATTCCTTTGAAGGTTGTAAAATGGTATAAATATGATATTACCTTTATAGTTGACAAACATCTTTTAGTTTTGGTTGTTTTGAATTCATTATGTAATTTCTTAGGAATTTAAATTTTTGTTATGTTAACTTATGTAATTTTCTTAATGTATTGTGTTAAATTATATCATGTGTTTGATTAAGACCTTAATTAGATCACATTAGTCATGTAGTTTAACTTAAATATGTTACATCACCATTTTGTAGCATTTAATTAAACACTTGGTTGTTTACTAAAATCACATGTATCAATTTAATCATGGAAGTATTGAGAAATCAATCACGTGAGAATTAAATTAGACATATGTATGTACATTTGAAAAATTGTTACTTTTATTCAAAGAAATATAACACATTGTTTTGCAATTAAAAGGACACATTTGAGGCAAAAGATCACCATATATATATATATATATATATATAAAGGTTTCAAGTACATGATATACATCATATCCACTAGATACAAAATGTGCCCTCTACATCACCACCTCTAAGGATGGTGGCTACTTGAGCCCTTTGGTCCCTGCCATGGCAATTCCATGGGTTTATGTTGATATGTAGAGGTAGATCATAAGTGACTCCTCAATGAGCTCTTCCGATCACTATGCCTCTAAACATGGTTTACTCTATATAGACCTTTATAAGCTCATGATGTAGCCACTCCCTATCCTCTCGATCGAACTCTGGCTCTAACCTCACTGCATCAAATACATCATCATGTCATTTGGCACTCCATTGTGGTCTATATATGATCTACAAAGATTATGGATTGCACAATGTCGTAATGATATTGGTGAGTGTGTGATGGATAAGATGGCACCATTCCTGCACACTGACTATAGAGAGAGAGAGAGAGAATATTAGACGTGTATATCATCATAAACTTAAAACTAAATTCTTCAAATAAAAACATACCTGGGTCTCCCTCGTGCCAGTTGGATATGATGGAAGCTTATGATACAATAGTTTGTGGTATGACTTTGCTACTCTCACCATTCTTGTACCGCCTTTGTACCTCAAGATGTGGATTTGATGGTGAGGACCTACAGAGGCTTGATATTGGCCTCTCTAGGGGTATCTCCTCCTATGTTGTTGCATCCTCTCCTCTATCCTCTACTACAAGAGGATCTAGAACTATGGTCTCGTCTCCTAGATGACTAGGTGTATCCTCCTTCACTTCCTCATCTTCCTTCTCTTCCCCTTCTTCTACCTCCTCCTCTTCCTCCTTCTCCTCATCCTGATGTTCCTGTACCTCCTCACCATTGGGCTCCTCTGATGCCTCGTATCTTCTCTCCTCACTTTGTGAGTTGGTTGATCTCGTCCATGGGTTGGGGTTCCCTCATGGGTAGTCTAATATAAAAATGGCTCTAGAGAAGTTCCTATCCCACCACACGATGTAGATCCACTAGACCCTAGTGTCATCCTCGAATGGGGGCATGACTCTATTTGTCTCATCATCATCTGAATTTGTGAGCTCTATCTCATAGATATAATAGATCTAGGTACTGCTCTTGGTCTCATGATACATCTTGAATGTCATATGTAGATTGGTAATCTTGTAGGCATGCCCTTCTCTAGACCAACCTACCTCCTCACTCTGTCAAAATAGAAAGGCATGACAATGTATCTATGGCAACCCTCTAGAAAGTGGTTCCACTGCATGAGTTGAAGTTGTTTGTGCTGACCTAACCAAGTGGCCATCCACTGGTATGGCCTCCACACAATGTCATATAGTTGAAATCTATCTATTTTCACTCTCCAAATAATACGTCACCTCTCTGCCACAATCTAGTATTGAATGGATAAGCATATGATTGGGGCTCATCATTGTCCACATCAATTGGATATCATGTTGGCCTGGTGAATTTGATTTTCTCACATAACTAAATCTGTAGAAGGGTGCATGTCATCAAACTCTTCCCCTCCCCATATGCATAGTCTCCCAAGTCATGGTAGAGATGAGCTAACATGCTTTGTCCCCATGTGAACATAGTGTGTTGCTCCTCTGTTGCATAGATAGTGTATGTAAGGCCTCCATGCATGTGACTACCTCACCTGTTCGGGCATATGGCTAGCCCCACTATCACTATCTTGAGTCTCCTCACTAGTGTAATTATGCTAGTGGGATGAAGTAACCATCAAAAAATAATTTGACCCTTTGTCTCCCCACGTGCACCTCTATCGATGCAATGAATCTTCTCTCTCCTCATGGTTGTTCACGAATGGTTTGTCTGATATCTCACTATCCATCCTCTCACTTGGAATCTCAAAATGCAGTATACATCCTCTAAGGTAACTTACATCTCTCCCAATCCAGCGATTACTTTAGTGGTGAATATTCGCCAATGGCGAATTTTTCACGTCGGCCCTGTCGGAAATGGCGAATATTTTGTACTATATGGGGGTGGCCATGTCGCCAGAACATTATCAATTTCCGTCAACGTCATGGCCTGATTGCCATATGTTTTATGCAATTAAATGTTTCTATGCAATGATTTCGCCAATACAATATATGGGGGATGCATGGTAAATTTAATTATTTCACCTACACTCTCCGAGGTTGCCTTAATAGATGACCTTAATTTGCCTATAGGCATGTGAAGATTTGTTATCCGGGGGTACCCAATTCACCCAACATCTTGTCGACGCATGTCTCCAGTCACCCCAACTTTCGCCAACTATATTGTATTCCCTATTCACCTATTATTTGGATGACCTATAATCACCTCAAAAATTACATAAGTCATATTTGGATGACCTATAATCGCCTCGAAAATTACATAAGTCATGTTATAATTACATGGGATTCACCAAATATTTTGTATACTAGTAAATTCCCTCGGAATTCGCCATATAAGGATTGGTATAAATACATGCAAAGATCAGATATATCTCAACACAATCTGGTGGGTTCTAGGCTCTAAATTCTGATCAATAGCGAAGTTTTAGACCAAGGAAAATCATTGTTGTTGACTGTATTGGCGACTACCTGTTACCTAAAGCCTAAAGGTGAGCGATCATATTTTTGAACTGGTATATTATACATTATAGTCTATTATTGCTTCTTCAGCAAATTGATATTTTTTTGGCAGCCTTTATTTCGTTGGAGATGTTGAACAGGAAGAGGGGTAGGAAACCTGAATGTGGGGAAGGCTAGGAGAGGCCAACAAAAAGCAGAACGTTGTCTTCGTACTTTGGCATTGGAAAAGATTGTGGTACTGGTGAAAATCAGGAAGGTACATCATCACAAGTACAAGTACAAAATTCACCACCTGCACCGCATGTTGAAGATGGTGGCAAACCTGATATCTCAGATCAGGATGATCTTGAAGAAGATTATCTGGTAGATACCCAAGTTAGTCGGAATGATATAATCAACTTGGGTGATAATTCCATTGATGATAATGCACGGAAGGGGAAAAGAAAAGCCATATCAAAAAATGGTGAACCACAATCAAAAAAGGATCGAGAGTGGGATATGTCAGTCAGGAATTTTCAAATTAATTGGGCATCGAAGTATCCATTCATTGAACCAGTGGAGAATCCAATTGAAGGCGAGCCTCCAATAGAATGCAGGTATAAGATTTGCACTTGGAAAAATAAGAAGGAAATTAGGTTGCAGCTAAAATTTGACACCATAGAAAAGCATATGGGTAAAGTTTATGAAAAACAAATGATAGACGGGGTTGAAAAATTAGTGATAAGATGGAAAACAAAGAATGAATGTAAGCATGTGAGGAATGCCGAAGAGTATTATTTTCATGAGAAATTACAGACGAAGCCTGCTAAAGTTAAAGGTTTTATTGAAGCTGTTTTTGGAAAAGCAATGCAAATAGAACAACTGGGAAAAGTTGTTCAGTTAAGCGTTGTTTTTCATATTTTGAGCAGAGGGCGTGCTATGACATATTTCCCATCAACTAGTGGTTTATTACACTTTTTGAAAGTTCCTAACTATCCTAATAGACATTGGTCAGTAAACAATGGATGGGAATGGGCAAGTTGTCTTGCTGAGGTTGAAATAGAAGATGTACAGGAAAAAATAAGAGAGTCAAACTTCATTGCATTTTCTTTAGACGAAGTTATGGCAGTAGACAATACTTCATGGGTATGCATGCATGTTTATACTATAGAGAATCATACCCGCCAACCTCATCTACTATCTGTTGCTAAAATGAAGGAGAGTGCGATAGCGGAAAATTTATTTCAACTAGTAAAGAGAAGTTTAATTGAATATGGAGGTATGGATGACATGACGGTAGCCAAAAAAAAGATTTGTGTTGGAGCAGATGGAGCTTCAGTAATGCAAGGTCACAGGAACGGTCTTTGTACAAAGATTGAAACTTCATTTGCACCGTACATTACTGCAATTCACTGCATGGCTCACGGAATGAATCTAGCTTTTGGAATTGTGAGCAAGTTTGCTTCAGTTAAAAAAATTGAAATTTTAATCAAAGAGCTCTACTCACACTTCTGTCAAAGTCCCAAGCGATTTATGGAATTTCAACACTTTGCTGATGGATTAACTGATGGGAACAAGCTTCTCAAGGATAATGATACCAGATGGATCTCTTTGGATGGTCCAGCGCGTCGAGTGTTTTCAGAATATCCATCCTTGATTGGACTATTTCACACAACTCACGACAAATCAGATCAACCGAAATTTCCTGAACTTCTTGGCAGGTTAAGTAATTTAGAGACACTCTTAACTTTAGTAGCTCTTATGCCCATGCTAGAGGAAATGAGGAATATTATGAAGGCTACCCAAAAAAGAGCTCTGTATATTGCAGAATATGCTACGCTGCGTAAGATGACATGCATGACCCTTGACAATCTCTATTGAAATGAACCAACACTATCTGATGAAAAATTTGTTAAGTGGTGAACACTCACAGATTTGAACAATCCTGATAAATTTTTACAAATCGGTGCAGATGGGGAGGTATGTGCCAATGTACGAGGAGTTGAGATACCAATGCACTTCTATGCCACGGTTGACCCTGAGGAACCAGGAAAGCGTGCCAGGAAGAAACTAGCAAGAGTTACAAAGGAAGATTTCGACAAGATTGTTGAGACTGTAACTACTTCTGTGAAGAAAATTGCATATGATCTTTCCTCAGAAATTAGAAGCAGATTCCCTCCTCACAACCTACTCGAAGCCATGTCTATTGTGTTTCCTCATTATTGGAGCCTCAACAGTGCATCTGATTTTTGAATTAAGCTACTAACTTTGATAAAACAATTTTGCACATCTAGAGAATTGACTGGAGTAACTATAAATAGAATATTAGATGAAACTCATGTTCGAGAGCAATCATATCATTTTGCATACACTATGAAACAACAATATGCCAAAATGGAGAACCCCCGCGAAGAGGGATCAGTAACAAGGGTTTGAAAATATATAGCTGAGAACGCATCTTTGCGTGATTCAATGCCAAAATATGTGAAGCTTGTTGATTTATGTCTTACCATGATATTGGGTTCGGTGGAAGATGAGAGAGTTTTTAGTGCTTTGGGGTTCCTAAAATCAAAGCTAAGAAACAAACTAGACAAAAATTTGGAAAATTGCTTGAGGCTCTATACATCTAGGTATGATGTCCACACTTTTCCTTACGATAGGGCACTGCAAATCTTGATGTCCAAATGTGAAAGAAGAGGTTTGGGCAACACTTCAAACCAAAGTGCCAGTGGGACTAGTGGACCTACTGGTAGCATTGAGATGTTGTTCGGTGAAGATATGCAGACTCAGTCTCAGAGTAAAGAAACCACAGACGAAAATCAAGAAAGCACTGAATTTGATGAGGATGAATGGCAATTGTAAGAGATTGGTATTTATTAATCTTATTACTGTATCTCATCATTCATATTACAAAAGCATATTACTTTTTGCAATTAGAATTTAATATTGATTTGTAATTTTATTTTTCAACTTTCTATTTCTAGATTTAAAATCGCATAATAAAAAAAAACCATAATGTGTCTATTGATACAGAGATGTTTATTGTTTATTTATACATGTTTGAGTCTCAAATCTATGTGATATATTTCAGAACCATATGATAAATTTCATTCAATAGTAATACACATGTCGAGAACTTAGATTTTCATTAATTCTTTCAAAATATAGCCATATGATACATTTCATTCAATAGTAATACACCAATCTATGTGATTCTACATGCCAATTGCAGAAGTGAATACAAAGTTTCAGAACCCTTTGCAAATGACCCTGAATTCCCTTTTATAGAAACAAGAGAGCAACAACGACTCCTGTGTGATTCTCCAATGTCCATGCAAAAGTGAATACAAAGTTTCAGAACCCTTTGCAAAATTGCAAATGACCCTGAATTCCCTTTTATAGAAACAAGGGAGCAACAACAGCTTTAGGTCGAATTGCAAGTTTGCAACATGTGAACACTGAACATCAAAATCACAAACTCAGCACATATTTATATGGCCATCACAGGCCATATTAGTAATTTAACATCTGCTACATGTTTGATGTCTCCTGTTCAAAAAATAGAGTTCAAAATTAAATATTAATTCACACCATGAGTCATGACAAATTAAACATAGATACTAGCTATAGGAGTGCCTAAAACCTACTAATCGGAAATAGAGAAATGCATAAATGTTAAAGCAAGGGAGAATTTGAGAATACAAATTTACTGGCTGAAGTTTTGCAGTGTGCATCATAGATACATAGGCTGGATTTTTCATTTTCCAGGTCTGCCTGTAACTTTTCTATTTGTTTCTCCAGTTTATTTTTTTCTCTCTCCACCTTTAGCAGTGAAGTGTAGACCACTTCGTTAGTCCTTTTTGACACGCTAATTTTGTCCACATTATGTACTTTGGAAAAATCCATTTGGAGGGTGCTAACTTGAAATTGAGAGGGATCTATCTGACTATGTGGTGGATTTTTATCTTTAGATGTGTCTGGGGGCATAACAACCATGAACTCCATCATATCTTTATGTGGGTCATATGTTGGAAATACCCTGTTCCTTGCAGGTTGTTCATTTACAACTTCAGACACGGAATTCCTATGAAATGCTTTCTTTTTTTCTTTATTTGTTTTTGTTGTGTGTTCATATTTTTCATAGTAATCACGAAATTGAAAATCTGGGCTTGCTAAAGCAATTGAATGTTTGAAAGGTGACATAGGAATACCATAGGCTCTAGTTCCACTTATTCCTGTGGTTTTAACTAATACTTGACCAGGATTAGGATTACCAACAATAGTTCTTGATGTTGTCCCACTCCCACTAACACTTTCATGTGTAGTTTTCATAGTCTTTTGAGGTGTGTGATCTGAAGTTGCAAATGATTGATTTGTAGTGTCAGTGGCACTTGATATAGGATTCTCAATAGTATGAGATTGAGTATCTACCTCTAGTGGCCTCTTGCGAGAGATATTTTGTTATTTCCCTTGTCCAACACCAAGACAACTAGTATCAGTAGTAGTACCCATGCCAACATCACCAATCACAGTGGCACTTGACTGAACAATAATAGGAATACTATCCCCAAATTCAGCACCAATGGTAGTGGCACTTGATTCACCACCAATGGGAATACCATGATGTGGTGGTGGTTGTGGATTTGAACCTGAAACAAATGTAGGTGGATTCTGAGGGTAATGAGTAGTACCTATCGGTGACGAATTTCAAAAATCAAGTCCAATGACTGGTTTATAAGGACCTTTTGATTTTGACCCACCAATCATAGCGGCACTTGACTGAACAATAATAGGAATACTATCCCCAGATTCCCCACCAGTGGCAGTTGCACTTGATTCACCACCAATGGGAATACCATGATGTGGTGGTGGTTGTGGATTTGAACCAGAAACAAATGTAGGTGGACCCTGAGGGTAATGAGTAGTACCTATCCCTGATGAATCTGAAGAATCAAGTCCAATGACTAGTTTATAAGGACCTTTTGATTTTGACTGTGATGGAAGTTGTACCTGAAGTGGATACCAAATGCCCTCTCCTCTGGGACCTAGACCACCACCTTCAAAACCCATTTTTTCCACAAGGTTTGCCCCTTTGCTATATTTGTCTTTCATGGACTCACTGACTCCACCTAATATTTTAGGCATTGTAGTAGTTGTTGGAGGGGGCTCAATGACAACCTCATGCTCATCATCATCACCTTCAATCCCACCATGCTCCATATCCCACAATTTGCTAAACTCTACATCCTCGTCGATGCTCTCAAATTTTGCACTTGTCTTTGGTTCACCGAGATTCCTCCTCATAGTCCAAAAATCATTTATTTTGGTTTGAGTCCAGCAATTCTCTTTACATTCGTGCAGAATTGATTTGGGAATAGTTTTCTTAGATGGATTAGCAGATTTTATGTAGAAATTGTAGGACCTCCTATTTTGGATGCCCTCATTGCCCTGGCCCTCCATAATTTGTGATGAAATCTCTTCATTTGAAATGTTATTGTCAGCTGCAATTTTCTCCATCTCTTTTTTAACCTCATCCCAGGAGTCCTTGTTTCTAATCTTTTCTAGCAATGGTTTACTTTCATGTTGACATAACACTGAAGAGTTCCCATTTTTCTTAAGCCTTGCTTGAACTACACCAATTGGATCATACTACCAGAGACTCTCGTCACCAAAGTTAAAAACTGTTAAGAAATCATGTGCCACAATGAATGCTTTTCTCTCAAATGTGAACCCTCCACATGAGAAAGGCAAGGAAGGAAATATGCTCTTCTTTTGCTGACCATGGAAGTGCCTATCTGTGCTCTCCAATTTCCATACATACTCTAATGCAAATACCCTCTCTGTCACATGCATTGGAAGTCTGTATGGTTTTACTGTCGATCCGTAAAACCTTAACACAGTGAATTCTTCCATGAAGAACCAGTCAGCCAATTCTATTTGACTTCTGAGTTGAATGCAATCTCTCCAAGACATAGGCAACCTAGGCATTGGAGTGCTTGTAATTTCATTATACAATGGTGCCAAAAAGAAGTCTACAAAATGGTTGTAGTTCTTTTTGTTATCATGCATCCTTATCTTTGGGCTCCAATCATATATTGGACAGTCTGTTCTCTTCCCAGTCTTCTCATCAATATTATAGCTCACAATTTGAAGCTTGTTGGTCTCAAATATTGCACGATACTTGGATAGAAGGAGATAAAACAAGTAGGATGAGAACCTAAATGTCTTACAGGAACCTTTTTTGATCATAAGTAATTATTTTTGCATGGATTTTACAATGTGATCAATAAAATTATATCTTACTGGCTGACTTGCACAATGGATATTATAAATCATTTCAAGAAGGCTTGCACCCACTTCCCTATCATTTTCCAATCCCAGGCAAAACGACAACAAGGAAATACTGTCCTCAACCCATGGAACAAAAATTTTAGAATCATAAGGAGGCTTATGATTCTGATCCAACACAATACCAGTACCAATCTTTATTAGACCTTTGATAAATGAATCTCTGCGACTTGGATCAAGACTCTCATAATTCCCTGCCAGCTTTTCAAGGTCAATTTGGATGTTTGAATTTTGGGCTTCAAATTCTAGGGTCAACAAACGAGCAAATTCTCCCTCGTTTATGGATAGAATTTCCTCTTTTGTATTTTTATTGACAATTGCTTTTTTATCTTCATCATAATTTTCGGCGCAGACCATGACAAAATCAGGGCAAGGGAATACTTCAGGTAACACCATGCTTCCCAATCAAACATCCCATGATGCAATTTTATTTGTTATTTTTTGTAACATTGGGTTGAAAACAGAAAATTTTGCCCTGGATGCATCTGCCGCCTTACTAGACAATGTATATCTAATATCTATGATACGCTTTTCACCATGGATAGCAAGGTCATAAATATCATGGTATTCATCAGTGAAACCTGGTGTTTTAACCAGTTCGGTTAGATACATTTTGTTTTTCACTTGGCTTCTTATTGAACTACTGCTTCCCGTTTTCCCCATCACTATTATTGTTAATAATTCAAAATAATGCTAGGAAACTAGATAAAAACCTGAAAATGCTAACCCTCAAATTGGAACACGAGATTACCAAAAGCAAAAAAGGTGGGATGTAGGTGTTCTAGATTTTACCCGAAAATTGGAATTTCTATTTCACTAGATTGGCGTAGACAGTCTCTGTTGCAACTTGCATTCCTCAATCTAGTAGCTGTTTCTGAATCTCCCTCGATTTACAGGTTTATCCAAGAAATGAAAGACGATTATGATTTAAGAGTCTCTTATTTTGAAAACTCTAAAAAGTAGAAAAGTAAAACCTAAAGGGCAAAATATCAAGAATCATGTTGTAATTTTATTAATTACTATTAATAACTATTCGATGCCGAAGGACAAAACATTCATTACTTCAGTATAAATTCTGAGGAAATTAAGAATCATGTTGTAATTTTATTAATTATTATTAATTATTCGATGCCAAAGGACAAAACATTCAATACTTCAGTATAAATTCTAAATTTCTGAGGACATTAAATGTAATACGTTCAATTTCGGGCGAAGTTCTCCCAAATGTGTTCACTTCCCACATTCGGGCCGAAATCCACCTTAAGTCGTTGATCTTTGCTCATCCAACAGACGAGGGACCAAGGTACCTGTTGTGACTTTACAGGTGAGTTTTTTAAGTATGTTTAATAATTTTAAACTTCCGTCCAAAAAAGTGCTTTACAGTCTTACTTAAATTTAATTAAATTTAAAACATTTCAATTCCGGGTGACGTTCTCCCAAATGTGTTCACTTCCCACATTTGGGCTGAAATCCACCCTAAGCCGTTAATCTTTGCTCATCCAACGGATGATGGTACCTATTGTCAGTTGTCATGGGTCCCATCACTTTTGCCAGTTTTCAGGCACGTCACCATACTCGTGTCACTTTTTCGGTTTGATTTTTAGTCTATTTAATCATTTTAAACCTTCGCCCAAAAAAAAGTTGTACAGACTTAATTGTATTTAATTACATTTAAAATGTCCAATTCTGGGCGAAGTTCTCCCAAATGTGTTCACTTCCCACATTCAGGCCGAAATCCACCCTAGTTGTTGATCTTTGTTCATCCAATGGTCGCGGGTCGATCTTACCTATTTTAAGATGTAGTGGGTCCCATGACTTCTGCCATTTTTCTGGCATGTCACCATACTCTCATCACTTTTCCGATTTGATTTTTAGTCTATTTAATCATTTTAAAATTCTGCCCGAAAAAGATATTTTTAGAATTAATTATATTTAATTAAATTTAAAATGTCCAATTCTGGGCGAAGTTCTCAGAAAGGTGTTCGCTTCCCACATTCGGGCCGAAATCCACCCTAGTCGTTGATCTTTGTTCATCCAACGATCGATGGTACCTATTTTTCGATGAAGTGGGTCCCACGACTTCTGCCATTTTTTCTGGCACGTCACCATACTCGTTACTTTTCTGGTCTGTTTTTAAAGTCTACTAAATCATTTTAAAATTCCTCCCGAAAAAGAGATTTATAGTCTATAGAGTCATAGACTATAAGTATTAAGTATAGACTTTCACTTAATTCTATTTAATTAAATTTAAAATGTTCAATTCCAGGCATTGGACAATAGTTTGAGATAACTATTAAAAATAATGTTAATATTATTTGTAAAAAAATTTAATTCAAAAATAGTATTAAACATGAAACTTAGTTTCTAGAATAAAACAAATAACTAAATAAAAATATAAATTTTGATTTGCAATTTGAAAGGTAAAAGTTTAATATTAAAAAGAAAACATTCAATATTAAATCTAAAATATTAATTTAACATTTAACAAAATTCTTTGAAAATATGTTTACGATATATCATTTTCAAAAATAGTTTAAAAATATATATAAAATTTCAACATAAATTTAGTCTATTAATTTAAAAAAATGTGCAACTGTAGTCCTCAACCTGTTAAGGCGAGAAAATTTGGAAAGTACAAATGCCAAGGTGGCGATTAATTGTTGCACAAGGAGTTGTCTACGGTATGCCACATGAAAGGAGGAAGGGGAGGATGGCAGGAAATCTTTTTCGTGATCTCATGGCATTAATGTCTTATTGTGCACATTCATCACCTGGCCTATAAGAGTTAAGACGAAGGCAGATTATTTTACCTTTTCATCTGTGTACCACTTTTTGCTTTGAAGCAGCTGCAAGTGCAGAACAAATCTGTAGTTCATAGTTCGTAGAATCATACCTTCTGTAAGACAATGGAGGCCAATTTCACACTTCGAACAGACAAGAAGTTGGTGCCCTTTTTGGGCAAAGTATCTGATAAACGAATGCAAGGACTATTTAGGTTTAAGGAGGAGAAGTTGTGGGCGGCAGCTCGACTAATGCTTGCGGAGGAGGTGGCACATATCAGTCACCAGTATTGAACTAACATGGAGGTTTACTCTCTGATTATGGTGTGGGCCTTTGAATTCAAACCGGAGCTGGAAAAGGTAAAACTCACATTGGTCAAATTGATTGATGGGGAGTTTTTGATTAACCTGGATTCAATCTTGGAGTGGGTGGTGCTGGGAGTTGGCATTCAAATTATGGAAGGGGACGACCAGGAGGAATTGCTTCCTTTTATTCGTGGCCCAGAGGATGAAATCAAATACCAGTGTCGTGAACGAGCCCGAGTGGGGTGGGAAGCAATGAAACTCTTTGTTAAATTAACGAGGGTGGATGAAGTCCTGAATGCTTTGCATGTGGTGGCAAGGATGGAGGTTGGTAGGGCATTGAGAGATAGGGCTAAAGAAGGAAGGGCCATACAACTACTGGCAAGCTTTGAGGGTGACCCCGACTTTGGGTTCCTAAACTGCATTCCAAAAATGAAAGTTGAAGTGGCAAAAGGGAAAGCCAAAGTATCAACCTCTGAGGAGGGAAGGGATTGGGAGGACCAGGTTGATAGTGAGACTGAGTGAGCGGCCTATCGGCAATGAACTAGTTTTTTTGTCTACTTGCTATAAGCTGTGGACAAATTTTGTATCTTGAAACGTTTCAATTAATTGAATGAAAAAACCTTGACTGATAAACTTTTGTATCTTGCAACTTTTGATATTTTGTATTTTGAATGACTATATAGTAATAGTATATATTTATAAAATTATAATCAACCATAATCAATGTACAAATAATTAATGGAACGAATTGAATTTTTTTTTTTAATAGCATTACATAAAAAGATCACGGTATTAAATTTATTTCCATTGTTTAACAAATAATTGAAATAATGTAGCCGGTAGCTCATATACAAAAAGCATTTGAAAGAAATTAATTAATAAAAATGAAATAGAATTATAGAAAGCATTTTTATATCCATAAGAATGTAAGAGGCAAAGTGAAACAAACTAGAATTTGAAAAATTATCATTAAATTATTTATGCTTTTGAAATTTACAAACTTTTTGTCAGAGACTTGAGTCCCCCAAAAACTTAAAAGCCAAAATGAGTGAGCCTCTGGCACTCAACCTGTTAGGGTTCAAGGACATAGGAAAAAAAAACTACAGGTAGTGGAATTGTTTACAATTTTTCCCTATGAATCTGGACCTCCTTCCATGTAGAATTCTTCAGACAGCATAAGCTGACAGAATTCTTCAAGCCACGTGTAGTTTGGAAAGTCATCCAGGAGGAACCATTTCCAGAGGAAGTCCCTGCCAATCTGTGCCCATTTTCTGTGACGCGTCAGCTGCTCCACATTTAGGTTTAGGAGAAATAGTTGCCTAGCCACTGGCAGTGTTTGGTCAGGTAGGAGAAGCTTGGATAAATCACTCGCCCAAGGCATCCCCACCCCTACTTTTGCAAGAACAACAAGAGTAATGTCATCTCCGAGGAAGTCTTCCTTAAAAACCTTCCTCAACAGCATCAGCATATCCACCTTGTCTCCTCCCAAGTCCAGAAGAGACGCTAAGAAGCGGGATGTAATGTCCATGTTAACACGGTACCTATTTTCGTTTCACAGAAATTCTCTGCCCAGCACCATCTGCACAGCTTCATTGGTGAATGACCCAACCTCCTTGCAGACTGATTGGAGGGTTGGGTCTCTAACGGAGCCTAGAAAGGCCCTCTAGTCCTCTGCAGAAATGCTTCTCAAGCGGATGGGAGTGTCCATCTTGAGAAAATAGATTAACAAATTAAACAACCTAAGCACTGAGCAGTGAGCCTATAAACCTAAATACCGTGAGCTCTGACGATTTATCTACTAAATGGCAAAGGCTAATTGAAGATGAAAGAAGCAGAGATCGTATATAAATTGTTGAAGCTCTTGATTGTAATATTTACTTCTTTAACAGTATTAACTGCTATAAAAAAATTTAAATCTTTCGTATCTCTGCAAATCTTTCCCATAAATGCACAAGTGTGCGAAATTGGAAACAGCTATGAACTAGTACCAAATTGGCAAGTATCACATTGGAAGTCATGGGGACAGAGTGGATTGCCGTAAGTGAAAAGATATATATTAAATGAACGAAATTATGGATCGTGATTCATGACATTTGATACGTGTCTATTGAATCCAATTCCATTCCGGGCACTTTCTGGTGAGCTATGTTCTCTTCAGAAAATTGGGCCGAAATAAAACTTCAGCCATTGATATACGATCATCGAACGGTTTAAAATCATTGATAGATTTTAGGTATGTGTCACCCTTTACGTGTCAAAGAGGCCGCGCTTATTGATACATCGTGCCTAGTCCGAACTCAATGTATTATGTGATGTGATGTACTGATGTGATGCGATGTGCCTTGTCTATTAATGGCAATGAATTTATGAAATCGCTAATGAATTATATATTATACCATAAATAATAATAAAAAAATTTCAAGCGGTGGATAAAAATCGCCAATACATTTAAATAATTTTTCCTTCGGAGTAAAAATTTTTGCTCATACAATTATATATTTGTTCCTTTTAACAATAATTATTTGCCTCCCACAATAAATATTTTCCCCATAGAACAAGGTATTATTTGCTAGAAATTTATGGCATTTTCGCACACTAGAAAAAAATTTGCCAATAAAAAATAATTTTTTCGTCATTTAAAAAAAAAATTTCGCCATCGATATGAAAATTTCCCCTCGAAAATAATGTCTGATTCTCCAGGATTTTACATAGTTGCCCGGGGGGGTTTCTTAAAGTTATCCCTGTCTCCCACTGGCAAAACAAACGTCGAGGTGTCAAGATCCCATCTCTTCATCAAAGCCATGAGCATAGGCCCATGATATTTGATAGTAGGCATATTATAGATGTACCACAAACCCACTATATGAAGAAGTTATTGATCCTCTCAAGATAATTCATGGATCTGGCTTCGTAGATCGTGGTATGTCTGATAGTATGTTCTCGTAGGTACAGTTGTTCTTGTGAAATCAACAATCATGAATCAATAATCTATCAAGCATCAATGACATCAAAATATTCATCTGCATTATCAAACACCTAATTCCATGTGTGTCGCTCTGGTAACCCTTTTGAGGGACCAAGGCGCCCTACTGGGACTAGGGCACTTTGGAAGGACCAGAGTGCTCTAGTGGGACCAAGGCTCCCTTGGAGTACCAAAGCTCCTAATAGGGACCAAATCACTGTAGGTGGACCAAGGCGCTCCTGCTAGGTAGCACATGAGAATTAGTGTTTCTTATGCAGTCAATCAGTCAAACAGAGTCTAACAAAAACCAAAAATGTGATTGGGTAGGCTTGGGATCTCCATTCGAGTGGGAATTTCTAGTTGTTTTGTGCTACGTGGGCTCCTCTTCTACAAAAGGGTGAATAAGACAAATGAATAGTGTCATGTTCACTATTTAAGGTATTCTCTCTCCTAAACCCTAATTTTGCATCTTCTCCTTAATATTTCATATCTTGAGCTAGAGAACTCTAATTCTTGCACTGTTAGTTGTGTTAGAATAGTGATTCAATTCTCTTACCAAATATTCTTTGATTTTCTTCACTGTGAATATTTAGGTTCACCTCTCTTTACAATTCGATGTGGTAAACATGATACTCTATTTCAACTCACTAATTAGAAAGCCCAAACAGGGGGGCATATAGCTATCCTTGAATTTCATTACTTGTAGTAAGAATTTAGGTGATTTTGTGATTTCATCTAATAATGTGGTTTGGTAGGATGCAGTTCCTAATGTTGTACTATAGATATCGCTTGGGGCTTCATTCGACATATTATGGATATATCCTTTTTCCCATGAATGTTTACTTTTCTACACTTTAGCTTGCATATATACATATTGTCATGTGACTACTAAAGTGGGGGCTAAATGTAATATCATAAATTGTACACCCTGTTAGGAACTGGGAAGGACAACTGAGAGGGGGGGTGAATCAGTTGTCAATAAATTATAACCCAAAACAAATTATTCCAACTTAAAACTTAGTGTCGATAAAACATATTAATAGTTATAGCAATACCGGTACAACTTAATGCATGAAACAGAAAGAAAAACACATCCATAACACATGACACAGATATTTTGACGTGGAAACCCTATAAGGGGAAAAACTATGGTGGGAAACCTTACCCACAATCAGATGATACTACTGCAGATAGTAAGTGAATACGATAATGGGGTCTGCACATGCAGAAAGGCCAACTGCCTAGAGCTCACTGCTCAATCACAAAATAGGAGTCACACTGACTACAATTGGATGGTTAAATCCAATAACAATGTATTGCTTCAATATAGCATCTACAATGTTGGATTCAGTACTAGTTTAAGCTCTGACCATGAGTGCCAAATACCTTCATAACCTTTCCTTCAACCTTCAGATGATATTCGCATGATTCGCACAAGGATCTGCATATTTTCGCTCTTCACAATGATCTTCAATATTCGCACACACTCATAATGATCTTCAAATAAGATCTTATAATTATTTATACAAAACCTAAGACCTCATGATTAGGTCGACTCCCTAAAGATATTATATTTAAATCAATTACAAAATAAGCCTTGATGCAATACAATATGTCGGCCTCAATACATTTACACATTATCCAATCAATAAACCATTTCCAAAACATGTCGTGTTGATCTAGAACATGATATCTTGTACCTGTCCATAACCTAGACCTATATATCGGTTAAGGAAAATATGTGAACCCGATTAGACCAATAAGAAAAACACCAAATGTAAACATCCAATCCATGTCTTCGACATAACCAAATGATCTACAGATGATAACAAGTCATCATCAACTTCCTGAGTTGTCGGTGAAACATATATCAATGACTATGCATAAGCCAATATCCATGTCGAGACCACAATGAGTCGGTTCAACAACAAACCAATATAACCAGAGTGCCAAATCAATAATGTAGACCTCCAGAAAGATAGGTGTTGACATCAATGACAAAACCAATGCAACACATGACGAAGTCATCCATAATACCAACAATCTCCCCCTTTGGCATTGATGGCAACACTTGATGGAAAAACATCTAAGTGCTAAAAACATAATGCCAAATACCAACAATCTCCCAAAATAGATCAATACAAAGTTCTGTATCAAAAACTGAAATAATATAACCAAAACCAAAATACATCTCTCCAAGAATACATCTCTCCCCAATCTTCAAAGTAAAATGTTTTTCATAGACATCTCTCCCCCTTTGACATCAAATGCCAAAGTAGTCAAGAATCAAATCATAACATAACATACAGCTAACTACTCCCCCTGAGCAGTAGCTCTCCTTCATCAAAGCCGGAAAAAAAGATTTTTTTGTTAGTCACTGTCGGTTTGATGCCAATCTTCATCATTCAAGTCTCTGTCAGTGGGGTGATTACCCCAAGCTTCTCTCTGAGATATTCAAATGTTTCCTTAGGCAAAGGCTTTGTAAAAATATCTACAATTTTCTCTTTAGTATTCACATAAACCAATCTCACTTCATTTGCTTCAACATTTTCTTTTAGAAAAATATACTTTATAGAAACATGTTCTGTTTTAGAGTGAAATACCAAATTCTTTGATATATCTATTGTTGCTAAGTTATCACAGTAAATAATTACTAGTTCTTTGCATTTTACCTTGATATCCTTCAACATTTGCTTGATCCATAATACTTGAGTGCAATTAGTTGTTGTTGCAACATATTCTACTTCTGTTGTAGATAATGATGTACAAGTCTGCTTCTTGTTGATCCATGAAATTAATCTTCTACCAAGAAATAATGCACCACCAGTGGTACTCTTTCTGTCATCCACATCTCCTACCCAATTTCTATCTGTATATGCACATAACTCAAAATTTTCATCCTTAAGATACCATAAACCAAGATTTGATGTGCCTTGTAGGTACCGGAAAATCCTTTTTACTGCAGTTTCATGATTTTCTTTAGGATTGCTTTGAAATCTTGAAACAATACACACTGCATTCATTATATCAGGTCTGGTTTGTGTCAAATGCAGTAACCCTCCAATCAGAGATTTGTACCTTGTCGAATTTATAGGAGTTGAATCATCCTTTAATGTCAATTTATCAATTGTAGTCATAGGAGTGCTTACCGGGTTGGAGTTTTCCATTCCAAATTTCTTCAAGAGTTCCTTTAGGTATTTTGTTTGACATTTAGGTTAGCACCCACCTTAATGTGTTGCATTACATTTTGCATTTTCAAGGTTCCTTTAAGAATTTAATTATTAATTTGATTAAATCTAAAGACCTTTCTCACTAATTCACATATTATAAAATTGAGCCCTTAATCCTAAGTGTGCCCCTTTTTATTTCACTTCAATTAATTGTGATAAATTCCTAATTTGAGCTTCAAAGTGTATTGTTGCACATCTAAACACCTTGGAGTGACACAATGAGCTAGATTTGACTTTGTAATCATGATATTTTATTCCCTATAAATTTGGAAAAAAGTCAGTTGAACCATAGCGACCGTCGCTACAATCCCGCCTTTTTTTCCCCAAATTTTAGGAGCTTAATTTGGTGGTATCATAATGTTCAAATCTCTTTGTGTGAAATTTCATCAATTCTAAGTTGGCCTATGATCAAGATTAAAGTTAGGGTTTTATATATATAACCATTTCTTTCCTTATTTGAAGGATCCATTTCTCTAGAAATTGAAGGAGACCTCTTATGAAGTGAAAGTTTAGGTTTTATGTGGAGTCTACAATAAAAAAAATTCATCATTCATCAAATTTTCATCAATCTTTTTTATCAACCATGGAAGCTTAAGAGATATTGAAGAATAATAAGGATATCACCGACTTTTGATTAGCTCATACCTCTCCCTTAGGGTTTGGTATGGTTTCATGTTATTTTCATATCTCTATGTGAGTTTTCAAATCTACATATCATTCATTTTAAGATTTACATTTTTTCTTTAGATCTACATTGCATTTGTGATTTGAAGCATTTACATTATGTTCATTTAGGGTTTTACTCCAAACATAGGGTGGAACTCTAGTTTTTCATTTTAGCTCATTAGGATCTTACAAACACATGAGGTTCTAGGGCACACACACTTTTCAATACTTTATTGGCTATTTGTGGAGGTGGAAATCACCCAAACAAGGGGTTTGACTAAGGAAAAACCCTATATAGCCTCCTACACACCAATTTTCATATCACAGGTGCAAGTATAGGTTTCCATCGGAGCAACAAGTTTCTTGGAAGTCTTAGTTAATAGGTGCAGATCTAGATCCAGAATCAAGACCTAGACCTCTAGGAATGGAGCACCCAAGTCCTCCACAGTTTTGTGTAGAATTTGGCAGTATAGCTGCACAAGTTATAGAATCCCATTTTATGGCTCAGTTCAGTACAAGAGAACATTTGACTTCCCTTTTTAGTTATGTACTTTGTATCTCAATTTCAGTTCTGCGTTTATCTATTATTTACTGTTATCTTAGTTATTCTCATACTTTCACTAGCTTAGTTTGTTTGCATCCTACATTTTACTCATTTCCCTTTCATATCAACAAAGGAATAGAAACCCTAAAAGTATTCTTTGAATCTCTTTCACAAGAGGAAATCAAAGTGAATCACTTCATTAGGCTCTTTCATATTCCAATGCGTGAATGAGAGTGGAATTAGGTCTTAGTCTACCAAATTCCATTTTCACTCTACACACATAATACAAGCTTTTTACTATTGAATTTAATTTTTAGTTTTAGTTTTGAAAAAGTCTAATTTCATTTTTTTTAAATCAATTATTTGCATCTATTTTTTATATTTATATTTAACAACCCCCCCCCCCTTTTTAAGATAAGTATTGCCATATAGAGGGGAAACTCCCTTTCATTAATTATCAAAATAAAAACATTACAAGATATTTGTAAGGATTAGTGATAAAGATAATCCTATTTCCCACAACCTATTCACAATCTCTTATGTCATCAAATTATTGTTTTCATTTACCAATGCAACAAACTCATCCAGATTGTATTATTCTCCCTTCCTATTTTTTACACTTTCCATGTTTTGTTCATCCCCATCTTTTTGTCTTCTACATTTAGATAAAAAAAAATCCTGCATTAAATTTGTGTTAGGAATCATTGCTAGCCCATCAATAGGAATACATAATGGATTTGCCAACTCTTGTTGTGCCATACTCCTAGTTATACCAAGGCATCACAGGGTATAGCCCAACACCTACATGAATTGGGAGAAAAGGTTGGTGAAACCCTCTCCATCATAAACATGCCCATTCGCCCAAAATTCTATTCCCAAAACCTTGACTATTGTCATTTACTTCTCCTATATTCCTTTATGAAACAGATATATAATTTTCTCCTCTAGTGTTTCATCAACACATTTGCATCTAATCTTGAAGTTCCCCACCATCTTCACTAGTGCATATAACCAATATTGTAGATATATCTCTATTAATAATTGGCTTCTTACTTGAGTCTCAACCCTTTTGAAAGTTGTGAACATCTTCTATAAGATATGAATGCATTTTTTTACTCTAAAAATAGATTTTCCAATCTAGGTGCAGTCTTTTTTTATTTTGTTTCATGATTGTTGCCTTTGCATCCCACCATCAATCTAGACATTACATCTACAATGTCATCCTTTAAAATCCTTGCAAGAGTGCTCAAAGCTCTCAAGTCTAATTGGATAGTTGTTTATTATCACCATCAGGTCTAGATTCCCTCTTCATCCTACATCTTCCTCTGTATTCATTAGGATCATCATTCCTTATTTGCACCTCTTACAAGGTAATTTCCAATCCAATTTGGATTTTTTTACTAGATCAAATCTTATCATTAGATCCATATCTATCATAGTTACTTGTCTTGTACTTTGTTAATCTCCTTTTTCATTCGTTCATAATATGTTTAATACCTTTACACAAATAAATTTAGTGGACATTTAACTTTTATTTGGCTTTGTTGAAGGGTATTCTTGTAAGTATCTCTACACTTTTTTGCACTTATTTATATTGTGGATATTTTCTTATTTTTCACTTGATCTCTAACTATCAACTCTCTCAACTTGTTTCATCTTTTTGGATTGGAGTTAATCATTACTGCTTTCTCCTACAAGAATCCCTAATTGTCCAATCTGTCTTCTACTCCATTAGCCTCTCTATAAACATGTGTTATTGAAAAGTCTCCCATGTCCTCTTAGAGTCTCCAAACTTCTTGTACCTAACTCTTCAGCTTCCAATTTGGTGTGTCACTCTTTGCTTTTGCCTGTATGCATAGTAACAAGTCTCCTTCTATGCCTACATTCTTTATGTTTTTCTCTTTGCACATCCATAGCCCTAGAGCCCATGCTTCCATCTCAGCTTCATTATTTGAAGCAAAGCATATATTTTTAGATCATGCACATACACAATGACATTGAAAGACTCTAATAATACAACTATCCCCTACCTATCCTAGATTTCTTTTTGCTGACCCATCAAAACTCATCTTGATTCTCCCTATGGATGGAAACTTCCAAAAGACATTTCTTCTAATTTACTTCTTATCCTTTAGTTGTCCTTTAGGCCTTCTTAGGAGATCCTATTTCTACTACAGTTCGTCATCTCATTTTGTGAAAATTGTCCCCACTTTTATCATTTTTTGGCATTCAATAATTCACAAACATTTTTTTGAGTTTTTTAAATAACCCCTATATATCCATACTCTTCTCTTGGAAAATTTTATGATTCCTTTCTTTCCAGATATTTCAAACTATCATGGATGGATCTATCACCCATAAACTAGCCCACGTTATATCTTTCCTCCCTCTTGGCCAACTAGTCATTGATTCTTTTAAATCTTCTTATCTTACTCCTTTCCACCCAACAACATCCCATATCTAATCCCAACATTCTTCCAAATGTATGATTTAGGAGTAGACGAACAATTGTATCATCATCATTGTAGCACAATGTGCATCTATTTAGCCCATGAATCCCAAATGTGTTTAGCCTATCAACTGTTAATACTTTTTTTATGTATTGTCATCTATATAAAAACACCTACCTTTGGTAGGATTATATAATGCCAACATAATGTGTCTAGCCATGATTTATCTACCCTCTTTGCCATTTGAATTTGGTATTCCATTTTTACTATGTATTCTCCAAATTTTATCTCGCACCATATAACTTCATCCTCCTCTTTAGTTAAAAGAAAACTTCTCTTAGCAAGTTTGGTTTTTAATGTTGATTTGGCATTCTCCGTAATTGGTAGTTGATCCACCTCAATCTATTTGTGATGCACATATTATGACATAGTGAAGCCAATGTAATCTCTTACCTTCAATTCCATTAGTTGCATTAATTATTTGATGTGCCATATGGTTTCCTCAAACTCTTATGAAGATCTATTGCCATTCCAAGATTTTGACCAAAAATTAAGTTGTCTTCCATTATTAATTTTCCATGTCAAGTGGTCAATGATTAGCCTTATGTATTCCATAAGAATCTCCAAATCGCTTAGCCTCCTACTGAATTTGTCATTGTCAAAATCCTTATTGGATCCAACTCATCCAGATATTTTTGTTTAAATATCCTACACCATAATTAATTTGGTTCATGATACATATTATAAGAAATCTTGGCCCCAATTGCCATGTTTTTCATTCTCCTCTTTTGTAATCTTACACCCCTTGTTTCCTTTGGTAGCCATGCAATGTCCCATTTTACCAATAGGATTTTCTTCTCCTCCTTTGCTCCTTCCCATAAAAATTTATTAAGGTAACTTTCCAACTTTACTTCTACCTTTTGGGTAATTTGAAAATAGACATAACATATACAGGGACTATTGAAAGAACAAATTTGATCGTCGCCATTCTCACTGCTAATGTTAGCCATTTATTCAAGTCCATGCTTGGTATTTGTTCCCGCAACTTTCTATCACATTTTTCCAATGCTAGGATCAATAGTTCCCAAATATAAGTAGTGCTCCTAGGTACTTCATTGGGACGTTTGTTATTGTGAATCCAAGCTTATTAGCAATCTTCTTTTGCAGTGCCTTTGGTATTGAATAATATTATTATTTATTTCTCTTTGTTAATTGTTTGTCTTGAAACGCTTGTATAGTCTTCCTTGTGATTATTGTATTATCTCAATATCTTTCAAATTTTCCTCTTTGAATAAGATTGTGTCATTTTCAAATTGGGTGTGTATGACAAGACTCAATCACTGCACCATTTAGATGCCTTTCCATAAGTCTCTTTCTTTTCATAATTTGAAAGTTCTTCCCATAGCCTCTGTCATTAATATAAAAAGGAATAGAGAAATGGGGTCTCCTTGCCTTATCCCATTCTTTGCTAAAAACAATTTGCACATTGAGTCATTGACATTAATTTTATATCTTGTAGAGGAGATGTAATGGTTTATCATATTTATCCATGGCTCATTGAAACCAAATCTTGTGAAAACTTCTATGAGAAACTTCCAATTGACCTTGTCATATGGTTTGCTAATATATATTTTGACCATTATACCTTTGATAGATTTTCTTTCTTCATTGTATGAACAACCTCATTTGCCACTATGATGTTGTCAATAATCTCTCTACCTAGGCAAAATCCATTTTTTAGTTATGATATTATATGTTATAAAATCTTTTTTAATCTATTCTTTGACACCTTTGTTATGATTTTGTAAATCATATTGCATAAAGAGATAGGTCCAAAATAATTGAGAAAGCTACATATATGCTTTTTGATAATAAGAGTGATCACTTTATTGTTAATATATTTGACCAACTTTCTCTTTTTTATGAATTCTTCCATTGTTTTCCATGCATTCTTACCTATACAATGCCAAAATTTCTTATAAAATCTTGTCGAGAAGCCATCCGATCCTAGAGATTTTTCTAGATGAAGTTTGAATGTTGTTGTCTGAACTTCCTCTAAGGTGATTGTTGTATTTAACATATTATTATTTGCCTATGTTAGACACTTTGTGATCCCATCTAGTATTCCTACATTATCATTAATATCTTGTTGATGATGCTTCCCCAACAAGTCTTCAAAATGTTAAACCAGCTCTATTTCAATCAACTGTCTATCACTTACTATTTTTCCATCCTTCATGACTATGCTTTTAATTCAGTTGAAAGCTCTTCTTGCTTTTGATGAAGCATGGGAAAACTGAAAGTTTGTGTCTCCTAATTTTAACCATATTTCTCTTGTTGTATCTCTCCAATAAGACTCTTCTCTTGCAATAATTTTGTTGTTCTTTTAGTTGCTTCTCCTTTTGAAAATCTTCTTGGAACATACCAAACTTAATTACCTTATCATCAAATTCTTCCAATTCTTGTTCCATTTTGTTCTTTTCCTTGAATATGTTCCCAAATACCTCTTTATTCCATGTCTTCAGTCTAGCTTTGATAGATAGTATTTTTTAATGCAAATATAGCTTGGGGTGCCTTTATCTCTACATTCATCGCACCACTTCTCTACTAGTGGTAAAGGTCCCCCTTCTCACCACCACATATTCTAAAACTTGAAGTAAACATTACTTGGTTTGTCTCCCTTCTAGATATTCATAAGTACTACATAGTGGTTAGAGGATGATATAGGAAGTATTGAGGTGGACAATATTGTGTCTTCTTCTATTGAATTTGGAGAGATAATAAACATATCTAGTCTCAATGCAATGTTGTTGAAACTTTCTCTATAGTTGGTCCATGTGTATATACCATTCAATTCTAGACAATCAATCCCTCTAATTTTATTGATGAATACTCTAAAGTCCTTCCTATTTTAATTGACTCTACTTATACCTCCCCTTTTTCTTTAAATATGTTATTGCATTAAATTTTCCCCCCAATACATACAAACGATCGCCTACCTGATTAATGCAATCTCCTATTTTGTTGGGAAAATGGTGTCTTAACCTTGCATTTACATGAGGTTACTATTTATAGTAAGTTTTTGTTTGAGCACAAAATGGTGCAAAATTCTCCCCAAAGCTTCAGGTTGTCTAGATAAGCATGCTGGTAAATTTTTGTCCCAAAATCATAGCTAGTTTTGAAGATATTAAAGTTTTTGTTTTTGGAGGATACAATGAAAGGTTTAAATTTAATTTTGAGAATTTTAGACCATTCAAAATACCCTGAAAAGTGGGTGTAACTAGCATAATAGGTTATGAGGTGATAGAGCACTTCGCAAGCTTTCTGATGCATCAAATGGTTTGTCAATTAGACACCCGGTTCACAAGTTATGGCCTTTGGAAATTTGGACTCCTGAAAATGGGAAATATAAAATGCATTGGACACATAAATGAGTTGTAAAAGGGAGGAGCATGTGTTGATGTGTGTTTTGACACATCATAGGGCATCTAGAATATAGATAAGGTAGGGTCTACTTTATTGGGTGGTTTTAGCTCATGGTTTTGTAATATCGTTTGACAATTTCCTGTATTGTATCTCCTATATATGAGGTGTGTGAGATAGAGGTTGTGTAAGAGTCTTATGGTCATTGAGTTGCCTCTGAATCTCTAATTGGTAGTACTCCTATGAAGAGATTTGTTTGCAATTATATTGTAATTTGTTATTGATTGCTAAATAATATATTAGGTTGCTTTTGGAGTGTGGGGTTTTTTCTCTTGAAAGGGATTTCCCCATGTAGATCATTGTGTTGTGGTATGCATGTTATTATGTCTATTTCTATTAAGTTTATGTAATTATTATAATGATATATAAAATTTTGCATTACCCTCCTCTCAAGGTTAGTGTAAGAAGTTGTTTCACTACTTAACTTCCTTACAAGTGGTACTAGAGCCTGATCACCTTTGGTTTTAGTTGTGGGTTGTTGGTTTTTTTGAAATAATCCAAATTTGAGTAGGAGTTGGTGCAGAATACACTTTTGATCTTGTTGCAAGAAATTTAATATGGTAAGTTCATCAGGAAGAATATAGGTCGATAAATTTAATGGAATTAATTTTAAAATGTGGAAGTTCAAGATGAAAGATCTGCTAATAGATCGATATTTGTGAGATGTTGTTGATGCAAATGTCTCAAGACCTACAGATCCTACTATGATTGCTCAGTATGATTGTGCTTGGCAGACTCTATTCTGATCAATGTCCATGAAGAGAACTCTACAAAGAAGTTATGGACTAAAACTGGTGAAATGTATCAAGAAAAATATTTATTGAATCAAATTTTTTTGAGGAAGAAATTGTATTCCTTGATAATAGAAGAGAGTGGATGAGTTACAGACCACCTATAAGAATTTAATATGTTGGTGGTTCAATTGGTATTGATTGGTGTTAAGATGGACGAAGAGGAGAAATGTCAAATCTTGCTTTGTTCTTTACCTGATTCGTGGGATTCTCTTATTATGGCTATCAGTAGTACTTCTATTGTTTTGAATTATGAAGATGTGGTGGGTGCCCTACTTGGTGAAGAGACGCAGAGGAAGGTATCTATCAGTTTGAAGGAAGCCCTAACTATTCGTGGAAGACCTATGGAAAAGGGCAAGAAGAATGTGAAGCTCATTAAGTCCAAATCCAAAGGGAGATCAAAATTTCTTGGAAAGTCCAAAGTCATTGACTAGAATTGTGGTAATTCAGGTTACATCTGTAAGGACTGCAAAGACGAAATGAAGAAAAAGATGAAATTCAATTGTAATTTTGAGTCCAAGAAGGAAGATGGTGATGCATTCATTGCAGCTTTGGCTACTCATACAGGTAATGATGCATTGTTAATTGACTCAAGTGCATCTTTTTATATGACTTCCAATAGAGATTAGTTTTCTAAATATGAAGAATTTAATGGAAGTAAGGTGTACTTGGGTGATGATTCACATTTAGACATTGTTTGTCATGGTAAAGTTAGAATCAGGTTTCTTGATGGTAGAATAAAAAGGATTAGCGGTGTGTTGCATATCCTTGGATTAAAACTAAATTTATTATCTATGAGCAAACTAATAGATGCGAGTGTGCAGGTAGTCTTTTCTAATGCAGGATGTAAGATGATTAAGGGTGCTATGGTGATTTCTAGAGGTGTCGGGTTTGACACTTTGTATAAGCTAGAGGCATACATTGTTGAGTGTAATAGCACTTCAATAAAAAGTAAATCTATGGATACTTTGTCAGAAGATTTGAGGGTTTCACCTTTAGCAAATGTACATGACTTTTGAGTACCTAAGTATGCTCTTTCTTCTAAAGAAAATTCACCTGTGGAGAAGACTTTGTTATGGCACCAGAGGCTTGGCCACATTGGATAAAAGGGTCTAAGGACCTTGAAAAATAAAAACCTTGTTAAAGGATTGAATAATTGTAATCTTGACTTTTATTTCTGTGAGCATTGCATTTATGGAAAACAAAACCACGTTCAGTTTTACTCGAGTTCTCATAAATCTTATGGTGTTTTGGATCTTATTCATTCTGATGTTTTTGGTCCTGTAGATGTTCCTTCCATTGGAAAATCCACATATTATGTTTAATTTATTGATGGTTTTAATAGAAGGACATGGGTATACTTTTTAAAGAGTGAATCTAAAGTTTTCAGTTGTTTTAAAGAATTTAAAGAAATGGTTGACTTGAAGTCTGGAAAGAAAATTAAATGTTTGAGAACCAATAATGGAGGTGAATTTTACTCTAATGATTTTGATAGATTCTGTAAAGACTGTGGCATCAATAGATAGGAGGCAACATTGTATTCTCCACAACAAAATGGAGTTGCAGAAAGAATGAACAAGACACTGATGGAGAAGGATAGGAGTATGTTAAGTTTTGCTAGCCTAGAACAAAAGTTTTGGGTTAAATTTGTTGTCACTACTTGCTACCTGATTAACAGGTCTCCTACATTAACTCTTGTTGATAAAACTCCTATGGAAGCATGGTCAAGTCATAAGCCTTCATTGAAACATCTTAGAGTTTTTAATTGTGAGGCATATGCACATGTGCCAAAGGAGAAGTGAACAACATTGGAGAACAAGGCTATGAAATGTATCTTCATCAATTACCGTTATGACATGAAAGGATACAAGCTTTGGGACCCTGTTGCACAAAAGGTAATTCATATTAGAAGTGTTATTTTTAGAGAAATTAAGTCTCCTTCTATTACATTGCAACCGAAACAAACTAAATAGAAAGATGTGATTCAATTCACTTCTACTCCTGAAAGAGTTGAATCGACATCACTTGATAGGCAAGAAGTACCGAGGAGAGCTCATGTAGCTCTGAATCTTTAGAAGAGGAGGAAGAACCTATAACTTAGCTTGTTTAAAGGTCTACAAGACATAGACGACCACATGAAAGGTATTCACCTGATGATTAGAAATGATTTTTTTCTTTAAATACTAATGTGGATGAACTTAGATCTATAGAAGAGGCATTATGTATGAATGATGTAGAATCCTAGAAGATTGCAATGGAAGAAGAAATGGCATCTTTGAAAAATAATGACACATGGGATCTTGTACCATTTCCTGAAGGATGGAAACATGTTGGTTGTAAAAGGGTGTTCAAGAAAAAGATTGGTTCAGATGGAGGAAATAAGAAGTATAAATCAAGGTTGGTTGAAAAAGGCTACTCTCAAGTTGAGGGTGTTGATTATGGTGAGATATTTTCTCCTGTTGCAAAAATGGCATCCATTATATTTTTTCTTTCTATTGTTGTTGTTTATGATTTAGAGGCTGAGAAAATGGATGTGAAAACTACTTTCCTTAATGGTGATTTGGAGGAGGATATTTATATGACACAACCAGAAAACTATATGACACACAACCAAAAAACTATGTGGTAAAAGGTAAAAGTAATTTGGTCTGTAAATTGAAGAAATCCTTGTATGGCCTCAAACAGAGTCCTAGGATGTGGTGCTAGAAATTTGATACATATGTGTTGAGTTTGGGATTTGAACATTCTAAATGAGATCATTGCATGTTTATTATATATCTGATGGTGATTATTTCTTATACATTTCATTATATGTTGATGATATGTTATTCATTAGTAAAGGGAAAGGTGCGATTTCAGAACTAAAGTCTTAGCTTGCTACTAAATTTTAAATGAAGGATCTTGGTGCAGCGAAACACATTCTTGGGGTAAAAATTAGAAGAGATAAAGTAAATAGAAAGCTATGGCTAGGCCAGAGTAAGTATGTGAATTCATTTTTACGGAGGTTCAACATGCAATATTGTAGACCATTGTGTGTTCCCTTTACAATTGGAACAAAATTATTTGTTTCAGATTGTCCTACATCTCCATCAGAGATGGAAGACATGAGTAGAGTGTCTTACTATAGTGCGGCTAGAATTTTGATGTATGATATGGTCTGTACTAGATTAGACATTGCCCAAGCAGTCGGAGTTCTTTCCAGATATATGTCTAATCCTGGTAGAGTTCATTGGGATGCAATCAAAAGAGTCTTCAGATATTTGAAGGGTACCTCAGAGTATTCTTTATTTTATCATGTTAATTTGGTTGAAGACGTGATTTCCCTTGATGTTCATGGTTATGTGGATTCAGACTGGGCAAGTGATATTGATAGCAGAAGATCCACCAGTGTTTATGTGTTTATTTTATTTGGTGGTGCAATTAGTAGGATGAGTAAGCAACAGGTTGTTGTTGCTTTGTCCACTACAAAAGCGAAGTATATGATAGCTACTCATGCTTGTAAAGAAACCATTTGGATTAAGAGACTACATTCAGATATTGGAATAAAACAAAGTGTAGTGAAAAATAATTGTGATAGTTAGAGTGTGATTTGCCTAGTTAAGTAACCCAACATTTCATGCCTGGACCAAACACATTGATGCTCAGTATCATTTTGTTAGAGATATATTCAAATATGTCAATTTGAAGCTAGTTAGGGTAGAGACTTTGATTAATGTTGCAAATTCTTTAACTAAGGCTATGTTTTCAGATTTTATGGGTCTCATGGCCCCTAGCAATTAATTTATTGTGTTGATAATCCCTTTTCTCTTGCAAGGTGTTCAACAAATGGGAGAATGTTGGGAAAATGGTGTCTCGACCTTGCATTTACATGAGGTTACTATTTATATTATTTTTTTGTTTGAGCACAAAATGACACAAAATTCTCTCCAAAGATTTAGATTGGCTAGATAAGCATATTGGCTAATTTTCGTCGCAAGGTCATAACTAATTTTGAAGATATTAAAGTTTTTTGTTTTTTGAGGGTGTGATGAAAGGTTTAAATTTAATTTTAAGGAATTTAGACCCTCTGAAATGCCCTAAAAAGTGGGTGTAATTGGTGTAGCGGGTTACAAGATGATAGAGTACTTTTCATGTTTTTCAATGCATCAAACAGTTCGTCAATCAATCACCTGGTTCACAAGTTATGGCCTCTGGAAGTTGGACTCATGAAATAGGTAATATAAAATGCATAAGACACATAAATGAGCTGTAAAAAGAGGAACACTTGTTGATGTGTGTTTTGACATGTCATAGGGCATCTAGAATAGAGATAAGGTCGGTTCTACTTTATCAGGTGGTTTTAGCCAATGGTTTTGTAATATTGTTTGACAGTTTCTTGTATTGTATCTCTTATATATGAGGTGCATGAGATAGAGGTTACGTGTAAGAGTTATGGCCATTGAGTTACCTCTAAATATTTGATTGGTGGTACTCCTATAAAGAGCTTGCTCTGCAAGTATATTGTAATCTTGTAACATGCTATAATGACATAAAGAATTTAAACATAAAGTAACATGCTGAAACGAATATAACCATTAACTTGAACATTGCAACATAACATATAAAGGAAGAGATTTTTTTTTGAACGAGATAAACAATATCTGAAAATAATTACATTGTTCTAAACTAAACATAAACATAAGATAAGAAAATAACTAACATTGCATTAAATGAAAGAGAGAGGGTTTAAAGAGTACATTTCATCTTATGCTAACATTTTGAATTTCATAACTTTACCAAGTTACTAGTGAGGAGGGAAAGTATGATCAAAGCGCTTTTTTGCTCAATCATAAATTATCTAGTCCCCCATTCCATATCCAACTGGATTGGACCAACCCTTCGCAGGGAGGTAACAAGAAGTGGAACTCAATGCCATCTGAGACTTGGTGTTTAGGACCTACATGCAATAGTTGTTCATACACTAATCGTAACTCCCTACTAGTATGATGCTCCTGACTAGAGGTGTATCTGGTTCTAATGATTAGATGGTTGCATGCAATATGCAACACCACCTTGGCCAAGGTTTAACACTGCAATCACGAATTAACGCGTTGTCAATTATCACCATCCTTCTTGGCATGGATCTAAGGTCAAATGGGTTCGACTGAACTCATATAGGAACTATGACCAAATATATGTTTAACTTTCATTTGTTAACAACTCTATTACTCTTACAGTTACTGTTTATTTCTTCTCATTATAGATTGCAATTATTTGTGATGGTACAACTAAATCTCTGGCATGAGAAAATAGGGGGCATAAGAGCCTCCAATTGTACATCCAACTCATAAGTATGGAATATAAACCATGCCTGACATGTCTTTATTGTCCAAGTATCTTGAGAGTAATCTCTCAATGGTGATGCTATCTGCATCGAAGTATAACAGTGCCCTTCTATCCAGTACCTTCCTAGGCTAGGGTGCTAGTTTATTTCATAGTCCAGAGATGATAATCTCAATTAGTTAGGTCATCTGATTTTGTTGTTTTGGTGTTACTTCAGAATTAGACAAATATTAAAATGCTCAATTAAGAGGACAGAAGTCTTCTCAACACAAGACTTGGACAGGCATCTGCTCTAAATCTAAGGAATATTGCTTGCATATCTATTTCCAGCTTATTATGTTGACTATGGGTTAAATAATCCATATAATTTACACATACTGGTATAGAGTATTATACATACATGCTTATATATGCACACACATGCATGCACACACACACACACACACAGATATATATATATAGTTTTGTATATGTATAAGTATGTATATATAAATTCATCTACCTATACTTGTTTGGGTTCTTTAAATTATTTAAGCTAACAACCATCTATTTATTATAACCAATTAGGATGTACTGCTCCTTTTAAGAGATTCAGACTTTATCCTTTTAAAAATAAAAATAAAAAACATCAAATGATTGTTGTTATAGAGAATAAGCTAGTGAGAAGGGTCTATAACAATCATTTACCCAAACAGTGAGTATGCTTCTTTTCAATTTGAAGAATCCCCAAACCCTACTAGTTATCTTAGAAAAGACACAATATTCTAGAACTGTCTGGTATGTCCTTTTGTTTATAAAAGAAATGCTATTAAATACATACAATCATTCACCCAAATGGCCTTCAATTATGCTTATACATACACATAAATAAATATATATATATATATAGGTACACTGATATACATGTACGTATATATAAAAATCTGAATATATCAGGGATATGTTTGATTGTAGAGAAATATAATTTTCTTTAGACTTTTTAATATTCTTCCCTAACTAGTAATGCAGAAATTTCAGAAATTACTCTTCCTTTTCATAATACAGGAAGCAGAGATTAAACACATTTCCATTCCTCTCTTTTCCTAAATAGGAACCAATATACCCATTGCCTTACGTATTGCTCAGACTTAAATATTTCTCTTATTGCACACAATTTGAATAAAAAATATTCAATTCTAAATGAAGAAATAGAACAAATACCAGTAGCTAGGTTTTGAGATAATACATGACCTATATTAAGAAGAGAAACATTTGAATAATGTCCTCCAATACCCTTCCTCTTGGAAAAAACCTTCAGTTCTTGAAACGCAGAACAAAAAAATGAAAAATTTCAGAGAGAATGTCTTCTTCTTCCTGCTGAAAAACCATGTAATGATGATTCTTTCTAGGCATAAACCCCTTGATATATTCCCCAAAATGGTTTTCCTCCTCATTGCGCCCTAATTCTCCCATTCACGGGAGTTTCTTTTCAGCAATCCTCACACCCAAAATGTGATGGTTCTTCCTTCTCCGTGAAGATTCCAATCACGCCAAAAAGCCCTCTCCCATTCGAAGTTTCTAAAAAAATATCTCATAATGCAAAAGTCGATATAACATATCAATTTCTTGAAATGAAAAGGATTATGTGTTTTTTTTTTAAAACAAACCATCTTCCTTTATTGCTCGATAAAATACAAGGCATGGTATATAATGTGCATTAATATATAAGGATTAAACATAGATTGTTGTTTCATTCGCTTCCTTGCTTTATGCCCCATAATACATTTGGTAGCTTAAGGAAATTTCAAAATTTATTAAAATATAAAGGCCTCCTTCCTTACCACACCCCATTTATAATATTCGCCAAACATAGTTGGCTTAAGGTTAATTTTTTTTTTATATTAATTTTTTTAAATAATAAGGTTTTTTCCATTTCTTTTATTTTTAAGGTTACTTAACCTTTTCAAGAGTTTTGTGTAATATATTAATATATTAATATATATGCCTTATGTATGCACACTTATGGGGCACATATACCATTAGGTATACGTACTCTCATATTCATGTTATGCATAAGATATATGAGAGTACGTATATATATATATATATATATATATATATATATATATATATATATATATATATATATATATATATATATATATATAAAACATGAGCTTCTATGGAATTTAAATAATTAATTAAAAATTTCTTAAAATAATAATAATGAGTTACCTCGAAACGCACTCAAAAACCTAGGGTTGTGAACCCTAAAATCTCTACACGACCAACTAGGGTTACTTGACGTGGCGACCAACAAGATTTGACAAGGTCAATCCTAAGTCTACCTGGATCAAGGTTAGAGTTTCAAAAGGCATGAGTTCTTTCTTCCCTTTATCTCCTGACCTGATGATACTTTCCCTCCCTTCGTGGAGGACAACAATCTCTTGCACACACACTTGGCCAATTAAATCAATTAGATCAAAATCTTTGTCATGTTCTGAAATTTCATAATTCATTGACAAAAGTAAAACATCATGTCATAACGTTAACTGTGCAGTCATCAATTTACCAATTAAGATTCATCAAATCATCATTATAAGAATAGTTAATGTAATCTCGCCAAAATACCCTAGAGAAATAAACCAAAATCTACTAACAAAAGAGATATTTTTTTCTTTTCTTTTAAGATAACCATTACAACTATGCTATTACTAGTATTTATTAATGCAACATTACTACCATTATTCATCAATGCATCGTTAACTATATACATGAATACATAAATCAACAAGAAAATAACCATAAAATCATATTACGCAAACAGAATAACCATTTAACCATTAACATAACTCTATATAAACTCATACAATGCAAATCCATTCCCTAGAGTATCTCAACATCACTACTTGACAAAATCTTAACACATCTCATATTCATCTTAGAACATCATATTCTATTATCCATCTATTCATTTACTTTCCATACAACTATGATAAATTCTTAGCACATATGCATAACTTAGTCACATAACATACTCTTTAGATTCTCTTAGAAACTACCAAATCAAATACTCCTAATATCTATTCTTTCATTCATCATAAAAGCAACATGGATAATATAACCATTCTCTTTAAAAGGACTAGAATATCCTTTAAGTTTCACTACAAATCTCTAAGACAAGAAGCTCAATCTCCTAAGAAACATAATCCATCACACCTAAATGATTTCCATTACTTAAACAAAGTCTATAACAACAACTACTAATCTCTCATTTTAAATTTTCCTTAAGGTCATACATACAATTCCATCTTACAATTTCACACAATAGAAACATACAAATACTATCTCTTTCTTTCACATCAAACTATACTCTAACATTACATAAACGAGTATCCAATGCATCAATGAATATACAATGAGAACTCCTCCTAAACTACTACATCATATTCCCTTTCAATTACATAAACAAATACATGAGGATACATAACTTAGGGGCACATAATCTCATCTACAAATACAAATCATCATGAAAAAATATTTTCTATTCCAAGTACATAGAAATCAGCTCCAAAGAATATCCACATAATGAAGAATCCAAGAATCCAATCCACACACGCTAACATCCATGAAGAAGAATGTCCCAATGGAAGAAGGCATCAAAACACCCGACCATGTGGAACCAAATAAGAACCACCCCCCGTGCTAGGAGATGACATGGGGTTCCAACTCTCACTCAAGACCTAGGTTGAAACCTAACAACCATGGGACTCAACATAGTTCATAATGAACTTAAGGGTAAGTGCACCAAGATGGTGAACAAAAAGGGGGGTATAAGTGGCCACTTTTTTTTCTTCTGAAAAACAGGTAAACCTGAACTTCAAAGAGATATTTGAAGGTCATGCACTCAAAACTAGGAGTTGAGAAAAGAATAAGAATTGTAGTACTCTGAATCTAGTTTCTAAACTACTATTTTTTAAAAAAATTGGATAAGATTAAGAAGGCCAAAAATTTCATGCATGAAAAACTGTCCCTGATTTTTTCAGAAAAACATAACATAGCTGCTTTCGTGCGCTACACAAAATATATAGTTATATTTAGTATTTTGTGAAACCCTTTGGTAGGATGATAGGCAAGAGTGAGATCTATAAGTTGTGCATTTTTTTGTAATTTTTTATTGATTATTTTTTTTTTAATGATTTTTTGAAGTGACTGCATCTTGAAAATTTGGTACTTGTCCGTGCGCTGGGCATAACTTGCATCAAATAATAAAAAATGCAAACTTTTTTTTTTTAGTGTAGAACAATAATATGTAATTTATTTTGAATTTGGTCAAGTATACCAAAAGTTATTAAAAAAAAATGGTAGACATATGTCTGTGAGAACTGTCAAGGCACTGATAAAGAAAATTAAAGTTTACTATGCTAATGTTGTCCAAAAATAGAAAAATTTATATGGTCAAAAAACTGAGAAGATGTGTGAAATTATGGTGGTAATTTTAGAGATACCTACTTGATCATTTGTAAACCTGGTGACGACGAAGTCGAGAAATCATGTTGGAGGATGAAAAAACGTGTAAAGGAACAAAAATGGGGGGGAAATGGGCTTGCAAGCCTTAGGGTCATTTTCCAACCCTCTTACCAAGCCAAAACCCGCACGGGTTTTGAAAAACAAAAAGTACTATTCACAGTTCTAAATAACCCGTACGGGTTATGTAAAACTAAAAACATTTTTTTGTGTTTCACAAAACCCGTACGGGTTATGTAAAACTAAAAACATTTTTTTGTGTTTCACAAAACCCGTACGGGTTATGTAAAACTAAAAACATTTTTTTGTGTTTCCCAAAACCCGTACGGGTTATGAAGACATAATAATGTATGCGTGTAAACTTATCACTTACTATACATATGTTAGACATACCTATATAATATATGTTTATGTATGTATATATGCATATCTATAGTTATATACACACATATTTATATAGATATATGTATATATGTTTGTATACATGCATGTATCTCTTTTTTTCCTCTCTCCCATCTTCCTTCCTCATCATCGTCTTTGTCTATTCTAAGCCCTAATTATCCTCCTTGAGTTATATCTCATCTCACTCCCCCTCACACTTCTCTCTTTTTTGATTCTCTCACCCTTTTCTCCTTCTCATTCTCTCTACCTCATGTCTCTCACCCTCTCCTCTCTCTCTCTCTCTCTCTCTCTCTCTCTCTCTCTCTCTCTCTCTCTCTCTCACACACACACACACACACATTATCCTATCCTATTCTCACCCTCTCCCCCTCCCTCTCCCCCTCTCCCCCTCTCCCCCCTCTCATTATCTTATCTCTCTCTCTCCCTCTCTCTCCCTCTCTCTCTCTCCTATACTCTCTCTCTCCCTCTCCCTCTCTTTATCCTATTCTCCCCATCTCCCTACCTCTCCCTCTCTCCCAATTTATCCTCTATCTCTCCCCCTCTCTCTCCCTCCCCCTCTCCTTATCTTACTCTCTCTCTCTCTCTCTCTCTCTCTCTCTCTCTCTCTCTCTCTCTCTCTCTCTCTCTCTCTCTCTCTCGCTCTCTCTCGCTCTCTCTCGCTCCCTCTCTCCTTAACTCTCTCTCTCTCTCTCTCTCTCTCTCTCTCTCTCTCTCTCTCTCTCTCTCTCTCCTTTTCCCAATCTCCCTCTCTCTCCCTCTCCCCTCTCCTTTTCCTAATCTCTCTCTCTCTCTCCCCCTCTCCTTTTTCTAACCTCTCTCTCTCTCTCTCTCTCTCTCTCTCTCTCTCTCTCTCTCTCTCTCTCTCTCTCCCTTTCCTTTTCCCAATCTCCCTCTCTCTCTCTCTCCCTCCCTCCCTCCCTTTCCTTTTCCCAATCTCCCTCTCTCTCCCTCTCCTTTTCCCAATCTCCCTCTTTCTCCCTCTCCCCCTCTCCTTTTCCCAATCTCCCTCTCTCTCCCTCTCCCTCTCCCCCTCTCTTTTTCCTAGTTCTACATATCTCGTACAGGTTACGTAGAACTAAGGCCAAAACTTCTAGTTCTACATAACCCGTACGGGTTATGAGAAATTGTGAACGTTCACATCAAAGGTTTCCATAACATGTATGGGTAATGGGAAAAACTTAATATATTTTAGTCGCAAGGGCCTAAAAACCAGCATTGCAAGTTGTTTGAAGGCCCCACTACTTTTGTACATGATTTTCTAGGATAGTAATAGTCAGGTTTTCATTTTTTTTGTCACTTTTGCTTTGAAATGATTGATTTGTCTCGTATATTGGATTGTTTTTGAAGTTATTTTATCACTATTACTTTAGATTATAACAAAATGATGATCATTTGTTGTTTATTTGCTTTGATCATGATTGATTTGTCTTGTATTTTGGTTTTTTTTAAAGTTATTTTATTATTATTAATTTAGATTATAATAAAATGATGATCGTTTGTTGTTGTTTTGCAATTTGATTGTGTATTGTCATCATGATGTTATTGTAGGATAATGGGAAAGAACAAGACAGGAACAAATGAACAAAGAGAGGCAGCAAAGGAAAGACAAAAGGAGCATATGAGGAGATTACGTAAAGGTACATCATCTAATGCACGTAATGAAAGTGATGAACATTCGACAATTGAAATTGATATGATGAATGCACCAAATCAAAATGATCAACATACACCAATTCAAATACATATGATGAATGCACCTAATGAATGCAATGAACATACACAATTTGAAAATGATTCAGTGAATGCACATGTTAATGAAATCGAAGAAGATATACCATTTGAATTTGATGTGATCAATGCACATAATGAACCTAATGAAAACGAAGAGCATGCACCAATCTTAACACCTCTTAGAATAATTCATAGAAAACCAAAGTTCCTAATAGATATTGATGAAAATATTGTGAAGCCAATGCATGATAAATTTTTTGAAAGAACTTATAGAAGAATAGTTAGAAGAAATTGGAATAACTATTTTGAAAACTTAAATCAAAGTGGAAGATGCCAATTAGTTGTTGAATTGATTAAAAATCTGAAATTTAGAGAAAAGATGAAAATTTTGGGGTTAAGAACATCCAAAAATAATAGTGAAAGAACCATTGTGAGAAATCTTTTTGATGCATACCAAGCCATTGGTTTTAAATCACGCACTAAAGATTCTAATGTTACTCGTTGTGTCCTCACATCAACCATAATGAGATAGGAAATGAAAAAATATTGTTTAATAAGAAAAACAAGCAAATCATTAAGGATAAGTAGAACCACATTACACTATGCCTTAGAGAGGTGAGAGAAAATTGAGGATCCTAACAATAATTCTCTTTGGGAATCTCGGGTAGACTCCCATGCAAGGACAAGGTTGTTGTTGATGTACTAAGAACATTAATTGAGAAATATTGGCATGACAACACAAGGGTTTCACCCAACCAAAGAGATGTTGTTAGAAGGCGAATTGGAATTAGTAATGGTGAGCCACATCCAAAACACTATTTAGATACAACTCAAACACAATTTTATGAAAGGTTTCTTCAAAGCTTTCCTCAGATTAAAATTAGTCAAAGATTTTTTGAGATTAAAAAACCATTTTATGTTAAGATTAATCATGCATGTACTACATGTTGTTGTAGGGTCCATGTTGAATTTTCCATGCATTATGATATTTATCGCTATATATGTTGTATTTTGCACACTAACGATGTTTTGTAGGAATGTGGTCTACAAACACCTCCTAAGTCACTGAGAGAATTTATTTCAAGTGTACTATGTAGATGAGATGACGGGTGCATTTATTATAAGATGATGTGTTTGAGAGGTTTTTGTCCTACATGTGGCGGTTTGCAACAATTGCATAGATGTCTGCATTTGGATAGCACATACGAAATTGGTAAGGAACTAGTTTCTATTGGAAAATACAAGTCAGTCACATATGGTGCTAAAGATGGAAAAGAATTAAAGAGGTGTGAGTTAGTGAAAAGGGATATATACATAGCTGATTTTATGAAGATGTTTCATGAGAAACTAGTGTATAAGTACATAGGTCACACACATAAAGCTAGGTGGTTAGATGAGCAATTCAAGTTGTGTAAGGAAACTTTCCCCCTCAGCACTATTGTCTTTGTCATTGATTTTGTTGAGAATTATACACTAAAGCCGCAAAATGAAGTACAATCTATGTATTGCCACTCTACAAAAGTTACAATTTTTGTACACATAGCATTCATGCATGCACATGATACCACCGAGGAGGGCAGAAAGGTTATAAGAGAATATCACTTCTATATCAACGATGATCATACTCATTCCTCAAAGTGTGTGCAAGGATGCTTTACAGTCTTCTATGATAGTTTAAGGGAAAGAGATATAAGATACAACCAGCACTTAATATGGTCGGACAATTGCACCACACAATTCAAGAATGCAAGGATGTTCTACTGGTTGACTAGGATGCATGTGAGAAGTGTTGTGCAACATTTTTCGAATTTCATTGAGGCAGGGCATGGAAAGGGAGAGCATGATGGTGCGGGAGCATGTGTGAAAAGAGCTCTTACCAGAGAGGAATTGAAGTACAAAGGCGGTGCAATGTTAATAGATGCAAAAGCAATTGTGCAATGGTGTAACTCTACGATGGGACCAGGTAATGTAGGTAAGTATATGGTTTCTAGATATTTTTGGTTAATACGTGAATCTAACATTGAAAACTATCTAGATTATTGTAAATTTACTAGATCAAGTGACATGCATTCATTTAGAAGTTCAAATGCAACATCAGTAGTTATTTATACTAGACAGATTGCATGATTTTGCTCTTCGTGTATGCATTTTGTGTGGGATGAATGTGAATCAAAAGAGTGGGCTGACCAATGGTCTTGTAGACCTTTGCAAACCCTAGATACATATCAACTTCCTAGAGCACTACAAATGAACCAGATTGAAGCATTAGTGGATTTGACAATGTATCAGACATAGTTGAACCAGGTAAAGGGTTGCAATTTGCTACAATTTTAAGCTTAATTTATTAGTATTAACTTATGTTGATTTTGGTATTAACTTATATCCTTCTATTAAATGCAGATCATGTATATGCAGTTGTATACAAATAAAAATGGCTATGAGCAATTAAATAAATATTTTATATTTATTAAATAATTATTCTTCTATTAAATAGTTAATTTGAAAAGATTAATTTATTTAATTTATTTTCATGTCTTTCTATTAATTAATATTTTATTAATTAATTCATCTATCCTATTCTTCTAATTAATTAAATATCTAATATTTAATTATTCCTCTAACCAAGTTAATTAAATATCTAATATTTAATTATCTCCTTCAATCAATTAAATATCTAATATTTAATAGTTATTCTACTATCCTATAGTCTCAAATATTAAATAATTTCTAAATTATTTAAATCCCTTTTCCAACTCACCTTCCATCTCCACTTCATCTTCCCTTTGCCAACTCATCAAACATGTGGCTAAGGAAATTAATATTTCTTAAATATTAATTCATCATTTATCTTCAACTTCCAAACTTAATGAATATTGTGTACGTACACATATTTCATAACCATCTCCTATATTCTCTCCAACACCCCTACATCTTAGGAAGGACTTGAGTCCACTTGTCCTATCATGCCTAAATCTTCTCCAACCATCCCTAGATTCTCTTAGTTAGCAACCCAGTCAAGGTGAGATGAGTGACACTTGTCTTCTCCTTTCCCCTTTCTCTCAACCTTCACCTTTGCTCACAGCCATCCAAATCTACAGATCTGATCATGATCATTGATCTAAGCCACATCATCTAATCCTCTCAAGGTCTATAAAATCAAGAGCTTCAATTGAGAGAGAGTTAATCTTTAAGAAATCAATAGACTTCAAGAGACTTCAAGTGCATTTGCAAGCTAATCATATGCATCCGTGAGTTTTAATCTTGAAGCAAATAGCAATTATCATATAGCATAATCATGTAGTATTGTATATCATAGTATCAGTTAACTATCAGTTATTAGTCCATTCTTCATATGTCATCTTGGAAGCTATCAGTACATTGTCTAAGAGCACACCATCTACAACCAGGAATAGTGGAGTTAGGACACAATGAGACATAAATCATTAAGGTAATATTAGTATTTTTATTTTATATGTACTTCATGTAGTTTTATTCGTTGAGTTTGGATTTCCTGTAGTATTTCCATTTGTATTTTGTGAAACTAACTTGTTGTAGGTAACATTCTAAGGATGAAATTCAAGTCGACACATTCTGGCACCCACCGTGGGGCTCATGGACCTCACATATACCTTTAAAAATCTCGCAAAAAGTAAAATTAATGCAGATTCACGCATGTGTGAATTCTGACAGTGTTTTTGTTCCATAGGTTAGCACATTTGTGTTCTAGGTTAGCACATTTGAACCATAGGTTAGTGCATAAGCATTTTAGGTTAGCGCTTTTGTCTTAAAGTCTGCGCATTTGCATCACAAGTTCGCACATTTGTGTCCTAGGTTAGCGCATTTGTCAAAGAAATCACGCTTTTGTATCCACAGAGCAGCGCTTTTGACCTACAGGTTAGCGCTTTTGAGAAAGAAGATAGCGCATATGTTAGATTAGCGCTTCTATTTACAAACTAACAAAAATTTCTTACAGGTCCGAATGTCCAAGAAATCATATTTTTCAAACTACTAACATGCATGAGCAGGATGGTGTTTAAGGCAAATCTTATGCATTTCCTCATCTAGTTAATTAAAAGTCTTATTTTGGGAAGTAACATATCATGTTTTGTTCATTTAGTCTAACTAAGAGGGCAAATTGACAGCATGCAACTTGCATTTTTAGTATTTTCTCTAAAAATAGTTGCACATAGACTTTTAAAAAGGCTAAAATAAACACCATATTTGTTGGAGCAGCATCTCCAAATAGGACTTAGCCAACAATTGCTTTGAAAGGATTAAAAAGAACACTTATATTCTGTGTCTCAAAAGTGGTAGGTATATTCTCTCCCCTTAATTAGGTGACCAAAAAGCCAAACCCACTCTTTTATGCTTTCTTTACTTTCAAGCAATTAAATCCTTTAGAGGGTCTGTCTTCCCAAGCTGCCTTGAGGGGGCCAGTGAGAGGGGATTGACCTAAAGTGGAAACGGGCTAATACCGAGTCCTTCCAATCCACTATAAATAAATCGTGTTTGTGACGAAAGTCCCAAACAACATGTGCTGATAAGTTCATACTGACACTATGTTTCCCCATAAACCCTATAGAGTGTAACCTCTATAGGCTGGAACCTTCTGTATTTATAGAGCTGAAAGTGTTGCATGTATGGCCACATGACCAGAAGCCTTTACTAAAAACCACTTGTACTAGTTGCCAAAATCCTTCTAGCTGTTGGCGCAGGAGGTCGAACCTCTGAAGCAGCTCACATACATACGGTTCCTAGTAGAGATATAAAGTTTGCCATGGGGAGTTTTCATGGAAACTACTGCTTGGCTGCCCCGAAGAAGTGAGTGTCGAGGGTGGAGCTAGTGGGGTCAAGCATCTGAATATCCACTTTGAATAGCGTAGCCTCGAGGGAAACCCCATGTGAGATTCAACAACTATCGTCTCAGCCTGCCATAGGATTTGTACTTGCTTGTGCATTTTGTTTATTAAACATTATGTCTTCTATGTCTGTAACATGTTCCAAATGGTCAAAAATTGAAGAAAATTATCATCTACAAGTGAGCAAAAATCCAACAAATTGCTGCAAAAATTTGATCAAAAGAGTAATATAAAAGCTTTCCAATACTTGAAACACCAGATCAAAACCAAAGTGTCAAAACATTAGTATCAAAATAATTCTCGAAGTAGGTTTGTCTCTAAACCATCACGTATTTTTCAAACTAGGTCACTAATCCCACAGGTAGAAGTTCTATAAACATCAACATTCAACAAGCTATTGATTCAAACATCTTAAGTGCAAAAAAATCATCATCATTGTCAAGTTTCTCATCAGGATAATCAAATTCTCTATCACGAAGCTTTATCAATCTATACTAGGTTCATAATCTTGGATATATCTTTCCTATTTTGAACCTAGGTTATATCAAAACTAGAATTGCATTAACATTGGAATCAAACAAACTTGTAAATTGCCAAATGCTTATATGACTTTTAAGTATCACCTTAAGAAAAGAAAACCCAGTTATAAAGCTACTCAGAAAAGGATAAGATTCTTGTATATCAATCACAAGATCTTATTGAAACATAGGACATTCCTACATCGTTTTCGTCACTACTTATGTGGCTGCGGTACAGAATTTGATGGTGAAATTTTGCAAAGACGTGCTTTTTAACAAAAAGATGCTTTATCCCAATGAACAAACAATAGTGGTAAAATCAACAAGGCATATCTTCCTAAACCAATAATCACCTATTGACTTGGTCCATTGGAAATTTCAAAAAACTTTGAAATAATCACATGCCAGTTTGGACTAGAGCCCAATACAAACAACTTAGAAAACAACAACAAATGGAGGAAGAAGATAATCCTGTATTCCAAACTTTTGGATTTACCATTGTTGACGAAGAAGTAGTCAATAGCACCATTAGAGACCTTGAGTAAGACTTCAAATTTGATAGGCTAATGGAAAAATTGTTGGCAAAACAAAAAGAAAAATATCTCTTGATGTTGGCAAAATCTGGAGCTAAAATACTACAAGACTTTAACATAGAAATCTTGAAACAAGATGTGGAGGCAAGTAACACCCAAAACATAGATGAGCCAAATAATGAAGATGTGAACAAAGAAAGCAATGAAGAAACAAGGAAAGAAAGGGATGACAAAAGAAAAGAGCGTAGTGATAAGAGAACTCACGAAGAAACAAGGAGAAACTATGTGGATAATCCATTGTCAAACCTTACTCAACAAATACAAACTCTACAACAATAGATACAAGACATGCAAAATGGGACAAGCTCCAAGAAGTATTCATTAGAAGATATATGCTCATATCCTTTTGATAAAAATCTGAATATGATACCATTTCTGCAACATTGCGAGATTCCTAAATATGACAAATACGATGCAAAATATGATCCTCAAGATCACATTAGGGAGTTTTGTACTATGAGCATGGAATTTGCTCATGATGAAACTTACCTTATGCATCTTTTTCCTAGGAGTCTAAATGGATAGTCAATGGAGTGGTTTTCAAGATTACCATCCGGAATCAAATCTTTTAAAGAACTTATGAATAGGTTTATTTCACAATGCTCCTACAATATAAGGAATGAAATAACTATGTTGGATCTTTGCAATGTTAAACAAAAGAATGGTGAATCCTTTATGATCTTCTTGCAATGATGGAAATGCATGTTTAATAGGTATCCCCGAGATGTACTTGATCAAGAAAAAATGGACATATTCATTGATAATCTTATCAGTGAAATGAGTTATTGACTAAGGATGCAATGTCCTCCCTCTTTTGCCAAAATGATCGAGAATGGTCTGAAAATAGAGAAAATGATGGTAAAGAAAGGAGAACTAAAACTTTACAAAATTCATACAACAACAATAACAACAACCACAACAACAACAACAATGACAAACCCAAGTTCTGGTCAAAGAATAGGAATGTCAACAATGAAGGGAATGACGATAATAGTACTACAAAACAACAACAACCAATTCTTAATCTATCAAGTCAAATCCCAAGCAATAACAATCCAGAAAATAATAAAGCCAAGTCCTTTTTCTCCAATCCTCGAAGGAAATTCACAAACATTGGAGAACCTTTAGAATCAGCTCTAAAAACTCCGCTTGCCAACAAATTAGTTGTTTTACTAGAAGCAAGAAGTTATGAACCACCGGTCAAGCCCAATTGGTGGAATGACAATCATTTTTGCAATTATCATCGGAATAAAGGACACCTAACAAATTATTGTCAGATATTGAAACACCTTGTTCAAGATCTAATCGATAATGGAACCATCACAGTGGATAGCCATAAGACAAACGAATCACACTTGGCTTTCAAAACTCCGCTTCCAAATTATGACAAAGGTGAACCATCACACTTAAAAGACGACAAAGGAAAAACCAAAGTGAATTACACTTATACATATGATGATGTGGTAAATGTGATCGTTGTTAAAGATAATCCACCTTCAGAGCCAATCAATGTTATTACGAGAAGCAAAGAAAAGGTTACCTTTCCAGGTATAGCAAAAGACCCAACATCCACTTCACAACAATACAATTTAGTAGAGAAATTACAAAGAATACCTGCTCAAATATCAATTCTGGAAGTTCTTAAGGTTTCACCTATGCATAAGGAAATTTTAGAGAAAGCTTTAGTGGAAACAACAATTTCAAAAGATTTGGATATAGATCAATTCCAAAACATGGTAGGACACCTTATAGCTTCTCATTGCTTATCATTTTCTAAAAATGATGACGCATCCTTACAACATCCTCACAATGCTCCCTTACATGTTGAGGTATCCATTAATAAAACTTGTGTCAAATGTGTGCTCATAGATGGAGGATCTGGCTTAAATATTTGTGCATTAAGTTTGATAAAAGCTTTGGGATATTCAGAAAATGTAGTAGACCTGAAAAAGAAAATAACCATCAAGGCTTATGATGAAGCAGAATGTTCTTCTAAAGGAACTATTGTACTACCAATAAGAATAGGACCTGTGGAAAGGGATACATTGTGTCAGGTTTTAGATTTGAACCTCTCTTACAACATTCTTCTAGGACGACCATGTATTCACAAGATGCAAGCAGTTCCTTCTACATATCATCAATGTGTGAAATTTCCTCATGAAGGAAAAGAGATCACTATAATTGCATATTCCAGTCAATATTGCAATAATTTGAAGCCAACACAAGATACAAGAGTTCCACATAATAGAGAATCGGTATATCCTACCAAAGAAATTCAAGCAAAGTTATGGGAAACTTTTGAAGAAAAGCTCAAGTTAAATGATGAAGGAACGGGAAAGTATTATTTGCATAATTTTCCACTTTCCCCTAAATCATATGGAAAGCCTACAGATATTCAATCAAAGACATCAGAAAGATCAAAACATATGTTTAAGGAAACATTTGTTAGTGCTAGAACTCTTGAAGAGGAAAATGAAGACAAAGAAATTCTTGGTTGGTTGTACAAGGATGAAGATAAAACTATAGCAATAGCAGCATAAGTCAATATTCCCATAAAACAATATGGCAAAAGATATGAAATCATGCAAAAAATGGGATATGAAGGAAAAGGACCAATTGGTAAGTGACATCAAGGTATTTCATAACCCATTTGTCCACACTCGCAATCCAAAGAAGATAAATTTGGGTTTGGATATCTAAAATCCAATCAAAAGCAACATAATCACCAACAACAAAAATGGAAAAAGAAATCAATTTCTAAAGAAGAAAATTGGCAAGAAAAACTACATCAAGCGACAGAAATAGTAACAAATAAGCAAAAGAAGCAAGAAGAACATGAAAAGCAAGACAAGGAGATTACCATCAAGGGTAAAGAGAAATCTTGTCAACAAGTTCAAGAGATACAAACAAATGCAAAATTTGAACAAGATATTCCGGAAGCAGTAAAAATAGAGATGGCAAAAATCAAGGAACTTATTGCGCCAGACAACATTCTTGTATGGTATAGTGGAGTAGTCCTAGATCATGATTCGGAGACAAATTTAAATGAGTATGAATGGGGTCCAGATGTCTTATCTACTACATGAAGTAAGGAACACAATGAAGACCAAGAAGCTATCACAAAAGAAGACTTGTCTATTGTAAAACAAAAGATGAAGTTAGAAACAAGACAAGAAAAACTTAGAATTCAAAGAAAAGAGGCATGTGCAAAAAGGAAAGGGAATGACAAAGACAAAGAAGTAATGCCACAAGAAATACAAACAAGGATAGATCAAGCATCTGAAAATATAAGATTTTCATCAAAAGAGGAACAAGATATATCCAGATATGGCAGAACCATAGAAGAATTAAGAGATAGTCAAGTTGGATTGACTATTAGTCCAGAAGAAGTTGAGTTTGAAAGGAGACAAAATCTAGCAAAAGAATCCTCTTTATCATGTACACAAGTATGTCAACTCCAAAATAAAAATGAGGTCAATCAAGAAGGAATTTGCAGTATTAAAGATGTGTGTGTTGATATAATCCATTCATTTAAGGGACAAACATCAATTGAAGAACCACTTGAGTGTGAACTACAAAATGCTAATATTGATTTTGTTAGAACTAATTCGAAGACGCTTGAGAAAGACAATTCTCAAAAATATTTAATCTATAACAATACCTATTCTATGCCAAGTTATGATCATTATGTCATGAACGTTGAAACACCTAATGATGGCAGTGATTATGATTTACCCCTTCTTCATCCTGAACTAATTGATTGGGATAATTTAGACAACCCTAAACTTAATGTCTTTTCCAATGATCATGACTTAGTTGTGTACCTTAACGTTGTTGAACCCATTCCACCTAAGATATCCTCCATTGTAGAATCAAGTGATGTTTCTCATAGGCAGGAGAATGCCAAACTTTCCAGTCACAAAAGTGAAATAAAACAAGGAAAGAGACCTATTGTTGGAAACCATTTCATGGAAACATTAGATCAATCAAAAGAGAAAACAAAGGATGCATCTGATGGTGAAACCCTCCTTGAGGCACCAAAAGATGGAAAGTTTGACATTCTTCCTGCATATTTTCAAGAGAGATCTGGTATCCTGATAGAACCAATAGAAGTAGTAAACATTGGTACATCAAAGGATCCTAAAATACTTCATTATGATGCCTCATTATCAGAAAAAGAGAGGAATGAATACATGGAATTCTTTAAGCAAAGACAAATAAATTTTGCTTGGTCCTATGCAAATATGCCAGGACTTAATCCAGATCTTATCATGAATCATCTTAATGTGGATTTAAAAGCAAAACTAGTTAAGCAAAAGCTAAGAAAGATGCATCCACACATTGCTCTTCTTGTAAAAACTGAGTTGAAGAAACTATTAGAAATGGGTTTCATAAGACCAGTTACTTATCCACAATGGGTTTCAAGTATTGTACCAGTGTCAAAGCCAGATAAAAGCATAAGGGTCTGTACAAATTTCAGAGATCTAAATAAAGCATGTCCAAAAGATGATTTCCCGCTACCAAACATTGATATCATAGTGGACTTATTAGCAGGGCATGAGATGTTTTCATTAATGGATGGCTTCTCAGGATATAATCAAATAAGAATTGCCCCTGAAGTTCAAGAGAAGATAGCTTTCACCTGTGCATGGGGAACATATTGCTGGAATGTTATGCCATTTGGGCTTAAGAATACAGGAGCGACTTATCAAAGGGCTATGATGACAATTTTCAATGATATGATGCATACATTTATGGAAGACTATGTCGATGACATACTTGCAAAATCTCATACAAGACAAGAACATTTGAAAATTTTAAGCAAGATTTTTGACAGGCTGGAAAGATATCAATTGAGATTAAATCCAAAGAAATGTGCATTTGGGGTAACTTCTAGAAAGCTCCTTGGGTACATTATATCAGCTCGTGGAATTGAAGTAGATCCTGAAAAAGTCAAAGCTATCATGGAGATGGAGTCACCTAGGAACATAAGTCAAGTGCGATCTTTACAAGGAAGATTGCAATCAATCAGGAGATGTGTTTCTCAATTAGCAGATAGATACCTTCCATTTACCCATCTTCTACATAAAATTGTTCCATTCAAATGGGATCCAAAATGTGAAGAAGCTTTTTTGCAAATAAAAGAATATCTTATGAGTCCTCTAGTACTGATATCACCAACCAAAGGGAAACCATTATTGCTCTATATCTCAGCAATAAATGTATCATTAGGAGCCCTCCTAGCCCAACATGATGATGAAGGAAAAGAAAGAGCAGTTTATTATTAGTAGAACACTTGTTGGCTATGAATTAAATTATTCCTCAATAGAAAAGACATGTCTAGCAGTTGTATTTGCAACTCAGAAGCTGCGACATTATATGTTGATTCATTCTATAAAACTAATAGCAAAGATAGATCCTCTCAAATATTTGTTGAGCAAGTCAACATTAATAGGGAGACTAGCCAAATGGGTACTGAGTGAATTTGACATAGAATATGTTGACTGGAAAGCTATCAAGGGACAAGTTATCGCCGATCAATTGGCTGATGCACCTTTACAAAATAGCATGCCTTTGCACATCAAATTTCCTGACGCAAATATCTTGATAGTAAGTACAAACTTTTGGGAATTATACTTTGATGGTTCTTATACATAATATGGATTAGGCGCATGAATCTTTTTCATCACACCTCAAGGACACACAATTATGAAATCATATAGACTGTGATTTCCATGCACCAATAATATTGCAGAGTATGAAGCATTGGCTATAGGGCTTAAAATGGCCATTGAATGGAATATCAAAGAACTACATGTCTATGGTGATTCTCAACTTATCATCAATCAAGTAAATGATGAATATCAAACAAAGGATGATAAGCTTATGCCATACAAACAGCTGGTAGAGAAATTTAAAGAACACTTTAAAGAAATCACATTCACCCAGATTCCAAGAAATGAGAATAAAGCAGTAGATGCAATGGCTACAATAGCATCTCTCTTGCAAAATAAGGAGAATCAACAATGTTACGAATTTCTCATGGAAGATATCTTAACCCCTACCATTCAATCCCAGCATACCTACCAAATTTGCCATATATCAAGGATCGATCAATCCTTATACGATCAAACTTATTAGTATTTAAAAGAACATATCCTTCCTCTTGACTTATCTCATAATAAGAAAAGGAATTTTATCCGTCAGTCCTCTCGCTATACTATAATTTCTGATATCCTATATAGGTGTGGTCTAGATGGTACTTTGTTAAGATGTCTTGAACAAGAAGAATCTGAAAAACTTCTTGACAAAGTTCATGCAGGTATTTGTGACACACACTCAAGTGGTTTAACATTGGCTAAGAAACTTCTTTGTATGGGTTACTTTTGGCCTACTATGGAAAGAGATTCATTCACATATGCTAGAAAATGTAAACAATGTCAAATCCATGGAAATCTCATTCATGCACCAGCACAAAAGTTATATCCTATGACAGGATCATAGCCATTTTCACAATGGGGCCTTGATTTGGTAGGAAAGATCAATCCCTCATCTTCTAATGGACATAAGCTTATTCTGATTGCTACTGAATATTTTACTAAGTGGATTGAAGCAGTGCCTTTAACAATAGTGACAAGAAAACAAATATCATCATTTATTTTGAATTATATAATCTGTCGCTATGGAGTTCCTATGACCATTATCACTGATAATGGAAGACCATTCAAAAATAAAGATGTGAAAGAGATATGTGAACAGTTTCATATCCAACATAGGTTCTCTACTCCATATTATCCACAAGGTAATGGTCAAGTTGAGGCATCAAACAAAACTATCTTGAAAATTTTGAAGAAAACAGTCAATGAAGCTGGAAAAGATTGGCACATTCAGCTAAATCCTTCTCTTTGGGCATATCGAACTAGCGTTTGCACTCCAACAGGGGCAACTCCATATTGTTTGGTCTATGGATCAGAAGCCATATTACCTATAGAAGTAGAGATACCTTCTCTATGAGTATCCTTACAAGGTCTTATACCAGAAGAAGAACAATGAGTCTCTCGACTCCAGGAACTAGAACTGATTTAGGAACATCGCCAAAATGCAATAGATCATTTGAAAGTATACCAACAAAGAATGGCAAGAAGCTATAACCATAGAGTCAAGCCATGTATTTTCTAGATTGGAGATATAGTTCTAAGGGAAAATCCAAGAAATTAGCAAGACCAGGAAAAGAATGGAAAAATTGAACCAAATTGGCTAGGACCTTTTGTCATAGTAGCAACATATGGATCAGGAGCATACAAGCTATCTACCCCTGAAGGTGATTGGTTTGATGAACCTATCAATTCTATCCATCTCAAGAAATTCTATGCTTGAGATATAAAGTCCTAAAAAAATCAACAAAAAGCATATAAAGTCTTGAAAAAAGTCAACAAAAAGCATAAAACAATAAAAATTAGGAAAGACAAAAATCAAAATATGGAAAAAATGCAAAAAATTTAGACAGTGAAAACCTGGTAAACAAATGATATCTAAAAAGTAAGTTCCTTCATCTATGAGATCACTTTGCGCACCTATCTACTTCATCATATCCATCTATCGCTTCCATCATATCCTAACTTATCCATTCCATTTTTCGCTTCCATTTTCTCTGAACCATTTAGCAAGAAATATGCAACTTACCAATAGTTAACAATCTTTGACATACTTGTCATAGTCACTGTCTTAGATTTTATCAAAATCAATCATATCTGCATTTGTATCCCTCCATGGTTTGGATCTTGATCAATTCATACATCCATAATAAATTTTTATTTCCACTAGGGGCAAAATCCTAATTCCTTTTGCTAAGGTGATCTTCCGAAATCTTTGAAAATCCCAAAACATTCGGAAAACTTAGAAAAATCCAAAAACACCTAGGATTTTGAAACAGATAATGAGCAACAAAGCAACAAAGATCAAGGCATTTCATCAATAACTGAATCGTGAAACTCAGGAAAACGAAGAATCGATCAGTAAGTAATAAAGGATTATTAAAGATCATTCATCAAGATGATTATATCAGTTAATGACCATAAGAACATGTGAATTACATGCAAGATTCAGTGTTTATATCTTAATTTTATTGCTAATCATGTACTCTATGCGACTCAAGGATGTCCATGACTAGAGAAGCTATGATGAGGCATGATTATTTTCTTTGATTGATGTCTATGGTTTATCTCTTACTATGATATGTACTTATCTTAGGATATGATCGACAAAAGATCAAGGAGGATGTTCCAAGTCATGCATGAAAAGGGATAATCCTTGTCTGTTCTACAAGCAATACTCAGGTCAACTTGATCCATTATATCAAGTTGCTTATATTAACTTGCTATATCAAAATCCATGAAAGGAATACTCAGGTCATCTTGAATTATTATGTCAAGTTGCTTGTATTTTCTTACAACATTTTAAAGCTCAATGATGAAATCAAAACACTGTTACAAGATAGCATATGAAGAATGGTAGTACAATTTTTAGTTAGTTCGTTATTCATCTGCATTATAAGCATTCATTGTTAGTTGCATTATAAGCATATCATTTCATTAACAGATCAATGGTCATAAATAAAGATTGAGTATACTTGGACAAACAAAAATAATTTGCATTTAATCATTTTAGGTGCATTCATTTTTAGAATCATTTTAATCATCATCCATTTCATTTAGTTGCATTTAAATCATTGCATTAGTTTGCATTTAATTAAGTGCATTGTATTCATCATGTAGTGTATCATCATTATTATTTGCATTATCATTCCATTAACGATCATTTAGTTGCATCTTTTCACTTTAGATTCATAATCATCATAAACATTAAAGCAATCATTCATTTGCATATTTGTATAGATCATTGCATTCATGTCATTTAAGTTAAAGTAATCATTTTCATTTGCATCCATGGTCATCAAAATCAACAATCAAAAAAACATTTATCATTGCATCATCATATAAAGCATCATCATCATCAAAAAGAGTAACATGCACATAGAACATCATCCATCTAATCATTCCATCCATATAATCAAAGCATATAAGCATCATCATCATATAGAGTAACATGAATAATAAAGATCATCGTCATATAGAGTCCATGTCTGCATATAGAATCATCATAAAACAATAAAAGTCCAAGTATAGAATGATATCAAATAAACAATACAAATGCTCCAAATCAAGTCATGGTTGTCCCATACCACTACCACCTAACTCTATCTGTCTCTGTGGCTGTGGGTGAGAAGATCCTCCAGATGCCTGTCTCCCATGATCACCACTCCTCTGAGGAGGTCCCATGAGCCCACCACTGCTAGTATCCATCAACACGGTGGTATTACAACTACCTGCTCTCTGGATCTCTATAACTACCTCCTCATATCGTCGTCGCTAATGGGAAGTCTCCTTCCCGGCCTGAACTAGTGCTCTAACAGTGTCAGCAAAGAGAGTACCTAATCCAACCTGCTGAATGTGATCAAGAAGGCCCTGAGTATCCTAATGTCTCCTAACAACTTTATCCCTCTCAGTCATAAGAGTCTGCACCTATGCTCGAAGCTTATCAATCTGTGCTCTAAGACTATCAATGGTCTCCTACTCTAGCACATCATGCTCTGGTGCATCCTGCTCTAGCATATCATGCACTGGTGCATCCTGCTCTAGCAAATCCTACTGTGGTGCATGAATCCCAATCCCCTCCTCACCACCAACCTATCCAACTGTTGGAATCTCAGTCCGAGTAACTCTCTGAATCCGTCATCTAATGAGAGGAACATGATCCTCAGGATCCTCATCATCTCCATCATGAGTTGCAATAACCCTAGGGTCTAGCTGAATCTGTCCAAAATCAATGCCTCTCCCACAACCCCCATCCAGTCCAGTCACCCTGCCTCTTCCTGTCAATGGCAACCCTCTTGGTGATCTCATACCTGCCCTGCCATGCTCCCTCCCAATCCATCCAACATCCCTCCCACCCATAGGACGTGGTCTCCCAATCCTGCCAATCGGTCCAAACGATCCTCCATGGACTCTTAAGCAACCTCCCCTCCGTCCAGGTCTCCTACCACCACCACCACCATCACCACCCTCATCTCCACCTCCCCTGGCCTCCCGAGCAGCTCTGATCTCTCATCTCCATCTCCTAAAAACTGGATCATCTGAATCATCATCCTCATCACCTGAGCTGGGAGGAGGATCTGCTAGATCAGTAATACGACGAAATGGATGAGCTAATATATACTAAGCATAATCTGCAATAACCCCAGGATCAAGAATGTGCTATCTCATATCATAAGCCACTCTCGAAGTAGCAAGAAACTCTTCATGAGCAATCTCAAATGACAAAGAAGGTCCCCAATCTCGCCTATCTCTATACCATCGAGCATATATCGTCACACCAGTAGGCATAGGTTGGATCATCCCAAACTCTCTCAGAATGCGACTAATCAACTATCGCTCAACAATGTAAGGAGTCCAACCAATGAGATATCTACTCTGCATGATAAATGGTAAGGTTTGTGCATCATCCATCCATGGCTCACAATCAACATATGGTCTCCAAGTAATGTTATCCAATGAATCAAGCACCCAACGCCAATACTCCATCTTACCCAGCTTATGCTGAGTAAGGATACCTGCATAAAAATATACATATGGTTGTCTCTCTCCATGAACTCTATGATGGATAGGTCGAGTAATAGCAATGTGCTCCCAGCACCAGATCTACAATAAAGTACATCTTGTAGACACACTAGCACTCTCATCATACACCACCTGGTGAAGATCATGATATAAATGTGCGAGCATGCAAACACCCCAAGCATATCGAGTACGATGTTGCATCATACTCAGAAGAATCTCGCCTCATCCAACAGAAAAACCTCATGATCACCTATCAAGACAAATAAATCCTCCAATCAAACCAGCAAGAATAACAGGAAGAGTCTCGTAATACATCACCATATCCTCTCAGCGGATCTCTCCTCTACCAATGCTATCATCAGCAAACATGGCTCTACAAGCCTCTGTCCCAACACGATCCTCAAAATCATACTGCACTAACTCGCCAGTCATTGGGATGTGCAGAATCCTATAGACATCCTTGAGCGTCACACTAATCTTACCTGTGGGCAAGTGGAAAGTGTTATGCTCACTGTGCCATCTCTTGGCTAACATTGTCAACAATCCTCTATTATGTGTAATCTCAAGCATATACAACAAATGGTGTAAACCACAAGCATCTATATGTCTAACCTCTGCATGTGTCAGCTCTGGCACTAAATATCGTACTGTCGATAATTTCTCTCGACACTGGAGAACATCATGTTTCTCCTATTTATCAAGAGAAATCAATCAATCATCAAAACATCATCTATCTATCTATCAAATTAAGCTGAATCAAATCATCATCTATCTATCAAATCAAACTGAATCAAATCATCATCTATCTATCAAATCAAACTGAATCAAATCATCATTATCTATCTATCAAATCAAACTGAAGCAACCTATGCTATCGATCTATCAAATCAAATTGAAGCAACTTAAGCTATCAAATCATTTTAAAACCTATCAATCATGATATTCTATCAATCACTGAGTTCAATCAAAACTCTACTAAGCTCTTGCATCAGAAACTAAATCAGTTTCTTAGAGCTACTCTATCAATCAATCAAATCAATCATGCAATCACTCAATCAGGTCCCTATTCATCATCAATGCCCATTAAACATGTTAAATCTAATCATCAAAGTGATTTTTAGCTTTCCACTTATCAAAAACATCAATTTTGAGCATTTGCGCTATCCTATTGATCATATGCGCTAAATCTAAATGCAAATGCACTAAACTAATGCATTTGCGCTATCTTTTTTAGCAAATGCGCTAACTCTAAAAGCATATGTGCAAAACCAAGCAAAGGCACTAACTTTGGCTGCAAAAGTGCTAAAAAATGAAATATTTGTGCTATCCCATGTATATGCACTAACATACTTAACATATGCGCTAACAAAAAGATCATTTGCGATAATCTATGCAAATGCACTAAACCTAATTGCATATGCGCTAAATCAAACTGCAAACGCGCTAAATCAATGCCCAAAAAATTGAAAATTTCAAAAACGCGCCTAAAAACATGAAAAGTCAAACGACAAGTTGAAAACAAAGCTCGGGATAAGATACATACTCGATACCCATACTCGGCAGGTCGTTGATATCGCTGAACACGCTCAAATCGATGGTTCTCCACAGGAATCATCATTTCGCCACCTCACCAAGAATATTTTCTTCACAAGCTGACAAGGATAACAATGAAATAAAAATTAACCTTGGTTAATTTTATATTTACTATTTCAAGAGTAATTAATGCTATTCAATGGGGCAATTTAATTTTTTTTTTACAAATGAATTTAATTGACTAATTTTTTTATCAAATATCATGAGATTAATCATTCAAACCAGAGTTTTCAACAATTTCACGATCAATCTCCTGAGGGGGCACACAATCAGGATTTTTATCTCTATCATGCGCACTATCGAGACTTGATTTAATCTTTGAAACAATGTTGTTTTGACATCATTTCAAAGAGCGGCAAAATGTATACACATAAAAATGGCTATGAGCAATTAAATAAATATTTTATATTTATTTAATAATTATTCTTCTATTAAATAGTTAATTTGAAAAGATTAATTTATTTAATTCATTTTCATGTCTTTCTATTAATTAATATTTTATTAATTAATTCATCTATCCTATTCTTCCAATTAATTAAATATATAATCTTTAATTATTCCTCTAACCAAGTTAATTAAATATCTAATATTTAATTATCTCCTTCAATCAATTAAATATCTAATATTTAATAGTTATTATACTATCCTATAGTCTCAAATATTAAATAATTTCTAAATTATTTAAATCCCTTTTCCAACTCACCTTCCATCTCCACTTCATCTTCCCTTTGCCAACTCATCAAACATGTGGCTAAGGAAATTAATATTTCTTAAATATTAATTTATCATTTATCTTCAACTTCCAAACTTAATGAATATTGTGTACGTACACATATTTCATGATCATATCCTATATTCTCTCCAACACCCCTACATCTTAGGAAGGACTTGAGTCCACTTGTCCTATTATGCCTAAATCTTCTCCAACCATCCCTAGATTCTCTCAGTCAGCAACCCAGTCAAGGTGAGATGAGTGACACTTGTCTTCTCCTTCCCCCTTTCTCTCAACCTTCACCTTTGCTCACAGCCATCCAAATCTGCAGATTTGATTGTGTGCGGGAAAAGCAGGTCAATGAAACTTAAAAAGTAAAAATGTGGTCTCAAAGAGGCTTGTTCACACACCCACGAGACTTCTTGGTGCAAGTTATGGAGTCATGAGGAATGACTCAACTTCCCAAGGTAGGTTCCATGGTTCTCTATCTCACAAGGTCCCTCAAGCCAACGCCTTTGCTCTCAAATCACTGAGCAAAGTGGCTTAGGGATGACAAATTCAAGAACGAGGGATATTTTGGATTGATGTGTATATGAAATGCATCCTATCTATGCATGATTTTACAAATGAAGTAAACTAGATTATAAGATGACAAGATTAGTAGCAATACTATCCTAACATGATATACTAGTTAATGATCTAAGCTAATGATAAAGGAAATACTCTAAAATGCTTATTAGATTAATTCCTATTACAAAGAGAAGCTTAGATGTATTGATAAATTTGAGCATAAATGTGATACTAAAAGCTTGCATGGATCCTTAAAATGGAGGAATGAGAGCTCTATTTATAGTGAAAATAGGGCAATGGATGGTCAAGATTGAAGGAGTTAATCAAGGGTCATGATTGAAAGTTATCAATCCATGTTTACAATTTTCACCAATGAAATGGTGACAATTGTCAACATAAGACTGCTTGAGAGGAGATGAAAGAAACATTAAATGCTTGAGAAGACCTCATGGTTACCTTAGAAGGTAAGGGTTAAGGTTAGGTTAGGGTTATCCAATGGATAAAGCTTTTACCCAAGGGATAAACTCTTGTGCAAAGGTTAAAGGGATAACCATGGTCAAAGCAATGAATGCTTGATGAGACCCCTGGGTTAGATGAGGGTTAAGTTAGGCAAAAAGTCTCTAACCATGCCACTAAGGGTTAGTTAACCATTAATGGTTTGAAATACTTTGGGGACAAATTTGTAAGAGTCCTTCCAAATTTGGAGGTATTCAACAAGTTAGATGGTTGAATGGATAAAGGCTTTAATGCCTTTAGAAGACTTTACTCCAAATTTGAGAAGTGACCTCCTCAAATTTAGGGAAAGGGGATAATGAATGGGTTTGGGTTAATTGATTAGGATTAGATGGATTCTAGAAGAAATTAGGAATAGGGTTAGGATGCAAGTGGGAGATGTAGGAAAATGCAAGTGGGTGGGGAAAATAGAATTAAAATAAATTACTTTATTACAATTTGGTTGCAAGTTGGAAAATTAAATAAATTAGATTTATTCAATTTTGGAGTAAACTATTAATTAAATGTGAATTTAATTAAAAAGTAAGAAGAAGGGATTTAATTAAATAAAATGATTTATTCAATTAAATGAATGTAAAGGTCTTAAGTGAATTTAACTAAATAAATTGAATAATTTATTTAATTAAATAGAAGAATGTGGGTGATTTAATTAAATTAAATTTAACTAAATAGAGGAATGAGAACAAAATGAACATTGAATATTCATTTAGGAATATAGTCATTTTTACACGTCTACACTGATCATGACCATTGATCTGAGCAATATCATCTAATCCTCTCAAGGTCTATAAAATCAAGAGCTTCAATTGAGAGAGAGTTAATCTTCAAGAAATCAATAGACTTCAAGAGACTTCAAGTACATTTGCAAGCTAATCATATGCATCCGTGAGTTTTAATCTTGAAGCAAATAGCAATTATCATATAGCATAATCATTTTAGCATAATCATGTAGTATTGTATATCATAGTATCAATTATCAGTCCATTCTTCATATGCCATCTTGGAAGCTATCAGTGCATTGTGTGAGAGCACACCATCTGCAACCAGGAATAGTGGAGTTAGGACACAATGAGACATAAACCATGAAGGTAATATTAGTATTTTTATTTTATATGTACTTCATGTAGTTTCATTGGTTGAGTTTGGATTTCCTATAGTATTTCCATTTGTATTTTGTGAAACTAACTTGTTGCAGATAACATTCTGAGGATGAAATTCAAGTTGACACAGTAGTTATTGTGGATGAGAACAACAAAGGAGGAACGTATTACTTTTTGTGTCATTGTATTGAGGCCAAAAAGAAATTGACTTCTACAGTGGTTGATGGAGAGGGTATTGAGTACCCAATAGGATCTATTGTTGTGACAGGGACATGGCTTAGAAGGTATCATTGTTGTGTCGAGTTGTATTGAGACCTCTTAAACTCATTTATTTAGTAGTCGTTATATTGATTTTGGCATTAACTTATCCTTCTATAAAATGTAGGTGCCCTATCAAAAATTCTAATGTCTGGTTGTTTGAGGACTTTGAGATACAGACATATTCTTCATTGCTCGAACCTTCTTGTTGCAACAAATATTCATTTGATTAAATATCGTGGTAGACCTCTTAACAAGGATTTGTGGAAAATTCATGAATCATACCACAAGGCAATACTTGCGACAATAAGGGCTAGAGCTGATCCAGAAGGTTCACTTGATTGATTTTGGGTCATCTAGAAGAATAATTCTACAATATAGTAGAATAATTTTGACAATTTTGTATATATCTTTTGCGAAACGTTGTAACTTCGCTTTTTTGGATGTGCTCTACATGCATATGAGCTGTAATATGCATATGAGTTGTAATGTGCATATGTAGATGCCAAATTTTGTATATAAAAACATCAATGAGTTGTAATGTGCATATCTAGATGCTAAATTTGGTGTAAAAAACAACAAGTTGTAATGTGCATATCTAGATGCTAATTTTTGTATTAGAAAACAATGAGTTGTAATTTGCATATTTAAATGCAAAATTTTGTAAATATAAACAATAATGAGCTTGATCGTTTATATTAGATGCCAAATTTTATATATGAAAGTGACCATTTGATTATAAATAACTATGTCTGATTCTGACATATGCTAAATAACTTGCAAATGGGTATCTGAATATGGAATTTTTTTCCAAGTGTTTTGGGAAAGTTTTGAGTTATTGTTGAATTACCTGATTTGAAGGGATAGTAGGAATAGTTCAAAACTGAGAGTGGCCCTTTTAGGCAGTGACAACATGACCCCATAGGTTCAAACGGATCATCCATAAGTGCCACGGTCTTCGAGTTACGTGACGTCAAAGTTTGACCATTTTTTCCACTTTGAGCGCTCAAGGGAAAACGTCACTACAAGGTGGCTCTGAATGATTGGACATCTTGGAGAGTGAGACAAAGGCACACCTAGCATAAACCTGACCACTCAGATGTTCTCACGCTGACGGTTCATTCCCACGATGAGAAGAACGAAAGATGCACTATTTTGCCACCTCTCAGTGACGGTTTTTTATGCGATAGAAAAAATCTCACCACAAGAAAATGGAATTGAGTTGTCTAAAACTAAGAGAGGAGTTTTTAGGCAGCAACAACATGACCCCATAGGTTCAAACGAATCATCCATAAGTGCCACAGTCTTTGATTTATGCGATGTCAAAGTTTGATCATTTTTTCCACTTTGAGCGCTCAAGGGAAAAGGTCTCTACGAGGTGGCTCGAAATGGTTGAACGTCTTGGGGAGAGAGACAAGGGCACACCTAGCATAAACCTGACCACCCAAACGTGCTTGCGCTGACAATTCATTCCCACAATGAGTAGAACGAAAGATGCACTATTTTGCCACCTCTCATTGACAGTTTTTGACGATTTTTGATGCAACAGAAAAAATCTCACCACAAGAAAATGGAATCGAGTTGTCCAAAACTGAAAGAGGATTGCAATGAAAAAATGACCCCATAGGTTCAAATGAATCATCGATAAGTTCCATGATCTTTGAGTTACGTGACGTCAAAGTTTGACCATTTTTTCCACTTTGAGTGCTCAAGGAAAAAATTTGCTACGAGGTGGCTCAGAACGATCGGATGTCTTGTGGAGTGAGAAAAGGGCACACCTAGCATAAACCTGGCCATTTGGATGCACTCACACTGACATTTCATTCCCATGATGAGCAGAATGAAAGATGCACTATTTTGCCACCTCTCATTGATAGTTTTTTACGATTTTTGATGGTTTTTGATGCGACAGAAAAAATATCACCACAAGAAAATAGAATCGAGTTGTCTAAAACTGAGAGGGGATTTTTTAGGGAGCAACAACATGACCCCATAGGTTCAAATGGATCATCCATAAGTTCCACAGTCTCTGAGTTACGTGACGTCAAAGTTTGACCATTTTTTCCACTTTGAGTGCTCAAGGGAAAACGTAGCTACGAGGTGGCTGAGAACAATTGGATGTCTTGGGGAGAAAGAAAAGGGCACACCTAGCATAAACCCAACCACCTAGATGCACTCACACTGACAATTCATTCCCATGATGAGCAGAACGAAAGATGCACTATTTTGCCACCTCTCACTAACAGTTTTTTATGCGACAGAAAAAATCTCACAATAAGAAAATGGAATCGAGTTGTCCGAATCCTTACCTAAGTTGACTCATCCTTAGATAAACTTCAAATCTTCTTTATGCACTCAAATCTTGTGTTAATTGGTTCTTGAAAAGATGAACTTCACTCCATACGCACGAGTTTATGAAATAATAACTTCACTCCAATCTCTTCATGCACGAAGGACTCAAAGAAAATTCACTCAATCAAAATACACAATATCAGCATTACCGGTGTCGATACTTGGGTATACACAATATGAGCAATAGATAGTTTAAAAGTATACGCCATATGAGTTACAAGTAATGAACAAATTGGATCACATTTAAAGACATATACACAATGAACAAGTTTGATCACATTTCAATAGCAAATAACTAAGTTTCAAGAATATCAAGTTTCATATATATCAATGAACAAATTGAATTGAATATCAAGTTTCATGTATATCAAAATGAATAATAATCGTGTACATATCAAAAAATGGCATAGATGCCAAATCAATAATAGTTACAAAAATGTGCCATGTGCCATGTCTGTCAAAGTCGATATATACATATACAAATGTCGAATATATAAAAAAATTGGTCCTTCAATGACCACAACTATAACTATATGTCTCTATCGGTATCTATGACTATGGCGGATCATCAAAATTGAGCCTCTTTGAAGGAGTACATGGCTCTACAGGTGGTTGCACAAGGACAATTCAAATGTTGAATAAGATATATTTTCTCAATATAACATCAAAATAACTAAATACTGAACTCTAAATTGTTTGAAGTTGAAATGTTGATTACCTCATCTCTGTCTTCTACAATTGGGTGAGGCTGAGGATCCGTGGTATGTCCTAAAGGGGGTTGTAACTAGTAAAACAACATTAATACATGTTAATAACATATATGTCAAATAACACATAATAACTAAAAATGAATAGACTAAAAAACTAAAGCATATCAAAGCCTCAGATGGATGTGTTGTGGTCATAGGAGGCAAAGTCACAGATGAATCAATTACGACCATTTCCTATATCCATGGTAAGTGATCCAAAAGGAGTTAACTAGAGGGTTTCAACTCTGTTGTGCACTTAGTGAAAAGGAGTTGATCTAAGACAAACATACCTTTTCCCTTGGTCATGTTGGATCCCATAATATACGTGTAGGACTTCTACTGATATAGAATGGTAGAATAACAATAGGAAGTTTGGAAGGGGCTTGCAATAGGTTAAAGATAAGTATACAAGTTAATAACCCAAAGTTGTTGACAAACTAGATAAAACAAATATTTTTAACATATGTAGAACAAATTCACACTGAAGCCTCGTATAGTTCTCCTGTAACCTTAGGAGGCCTAGTTGAATCTGATGCAGCTATTACCATTTCCTATATGAAAAATGATAACATATGATATAGACATAAAAGGATTTAGTTATTTCGAACAAGCAAGAATGCAATCCAAATTGAATATGAAGATATCACCTCTTCCCTCTGTTGAACCTCATCGACATCAAGTGCATTCATTAATTTTGTAAACCCCATATGTTTTTGTATATAGAATAAATAAATTAAGTGCATTTATCAATATCTACATATACATATTTAATCATAATACATTTCAACAAATGAATTTAACTTCTACTGAATTACCTTATGTCATTTGGGTGTCCGAGAGAATATCTTTTTCTGCCTCGAAGTGCTAGAGGATGGCTTTCTCACACGAGATGTCCTCGAGGTAGGTGAGGTAAACTAACAGAAAAAAATTAACATAAGGGAAAAGAGAATGTATTTGATATATCACTTAAGTCAAAACTATATAAATCTAAATGGTACCGCATAGCTATCTTGGCCAAAGTTAATGGCCAAAAGCATGATATCATCAAGTTGGGACATCTCAGCCACTAATTAGCCCTATAAAAAACAAGTAATGATACATATAATTAAAAAAAAAAAATTTGAAACCAATGTATTATTATATTTTTAACAAATTTACAAATCTTTACCTCTGGTGGTGAAACTACTCGTGACTGTGGAGTCGGCTGAAAAGTATGTGGTGTACTCCCACCACCTGTTGCACCCTACAATGCATTTTATTTATATGTCACTTTAAATTGTTCTAAAAATAAAAATGTATTTCTTTTTATAAGATTTAGTCACTTAATTGATAACATGTCATAAATAGAATTAAGCGCACCTGTGTCTGATAGAGAGGGTGCAACATATTGATCAGCTCGTCGTTGATGGCCACATCCTCTGCAGTGGAAGCATGGCATCTACTCCCGCAACATGTACACAAATGAGATGTCGAACCATCCTCATCCACATCAATGTCTACACTAGAACATACACCCTGGCAGGTGGGGCACATATATTGAATGGGTTGGCTTGTGCCAAATGATGCATGAGGTGACGTTGATGAAGGAGGTGTCACTGATGAAGGAGGTGATGTTGATGAAGGAGGTGTCATTGATGAATGAGGTGTCGTAAGTTCTTGTACATCCTCTGCTCCAACCAACTGTGTGTCATGCTAAACAATGATATCAGTCAATGATGTAGTTGCCTGAAGAGTTTGTAATTCCATAGACTCCTTCAAGGATATAGGGACAATGACATGAACCATGGTTTTAGGAGTTGTACGCCTCCTATGTTGTGGCTCTACCACCCTATGGGCCCCAGGTCTATCCTACGCAGAGCCTCTCCCTCTACCCTGAAATTGTCGGATGTCAAAGTAATTTAGCTTCTCGCTGAGGATAAACTCACAATACAACTTTCTCAAAAAATATAGAGGCACCGCCCAATTATTGCAAGGTGGTTGGTCAAAGACCATATACCACCTATCCCAAAAATCTTCTTTCAGCCTAGCATGAACACACCAATGTATAGGAAACTAAGTCGTATTTAGTTCTAGGTTGTTACTGGTAATAAGATTGATGAAAAGAGTACATATGTCAGCTTTACCTATGGCCTTTTTTTTCACTTGATCATATGACAACCCATCCACATAAAATGTTTGACATCTATCTCTCAATGAACCCCATTTCGTAACCTCCCTAGATACCTCATTTGCACTATTAGCCATTGTTTCTAGTGTTCTGGCGAGGGTTGAGTGGTGCTCAAGCCTAGATGACCTCAACCTATTAACCAATATAGAAATTTGGGCACTATTTTGTGTAAGGCGATTGATGAGATCGTCTTATGTGGTATCTACATGATCTAATGGAGGATGTGGAGGGTTTTAGGGTGGCGGTGGTTGTTGAGGAGTAGCATTTTGAGGATTTTGAGGGTTTTCTTGTTGCTCATGTGCAATGTTTACAGGGTTTTCTTGTGTTGCTTGTGCAGGAGGAGGTCTTTGTTGTCTATTTTGTTTTGGGGGATTGCTTAAAGAATCTGACAACAAATTAATAAAAACAAAACTTAAATCAATTAAAAAACCCTACTTCAATTAAAATACAAACAAAAATAATCAAACCAATCAAATCTTACCTATTTGACAAGGTGCCATTGTTGAAAATTGCTCTCAAAGCTGGGAAATCCAAAATAATTGCAAACCCGTGCAAGTTCTATGGTTTTTTGGCTTTCCCTTGTTGTTGTTCCATGGGTTTTGGCATTGAAAATGGCCAAAACCCGTGGCCTACACAAAAAAAATATGTTTCTCAAAACCTGTATGGGTTTTGAGAAACTTTTAATTTTTTAATTAAAAAACCAAATGTTCCTCAAAACCCATATGAGTTTTGAGGAACTTTTGGTTTTTTATATTGTTTTTGGCTACCAAGCCTAGCACGTTTTGAAGTTTTAGGAACCCGCACGAGTTATGAAAAATTTGGTTCTTTTTTTGCATGTGGCCACTTTTCTGTTCACCATCTTGGTGCACTTACCCTCAACACAACAATAATCACATGACAAAACAAGGCTGAAATCAACAATAAACTCTTCCAGAGGCATACACTAAATCATGGCATATGGACATGGTCACATGTAGGAAATGAGTGTCATCACATGATGTCCTCATATAGAAGGGAATATGGCCATCCTTACTAGTCACGCTCTTAAGTGCTAGCCTCGCAAAGAAGGTAGATATGCACCCATACTAGACATGTATGCTATCCTCACAAAAAAGAGCAATCCATACTCCTAATAGACATACAAGCCACCCTCACAAAAGAAGGGTGAAAACAATCCCTTAACAGACATGTGGAGCCATCTCAACCTATGTGAGTACAAAGGAGATTAGCTTGCCATCTCATATGGCCTAAAACCAAATAGAATTATCTTATTAGGAGAAACCCAAACCCAATCAATTATTAAATGTTATCTCTGAATTACAAAAGGGAAACTCCCAATGTGCCATGGTGGTCTAGGTGCCAAGCAACCTAACTCATGTGACCCCAATCATCACAAGGAAGCCCACTCCCCCTAATCATATGCCAAGCCATAGGGTAACACATAACAAATAAAATGAATCTCAACATGGAAAGCATCCAAAAGTCATTGCAAAACTGATACAACCAAATCACAAAGATAGTCATCAACATACAACCAAGAGACACTTAGCAAAGATCAAGCCATAAGCTCACAATACCAAAATGCAACAATAAAGATAGCCTCAAGAATGCCAAATACACATAAATAGGGGCAATACATGAATCCAATAACATAGAATGATCCTCCACAGTGAGGCACAACATAACCTCTTAATGGAGCTACAATTAACCATCGTCAACAACAAGGAATCACTCAACTTGCTGGAGCAACATATCAAAACCTCAATGGACAAGCACAAAAGCACTTGTTGGAGCCTAAATGAATTCTCACACATCACAAATGAATGGCACAATGCCCCAAAACCATCAAACATAATAAAACAAGGCTCTGGAATGAAGACCCTATAGAGAAATCAACTGAGGGACTCAAAAAACCAAACTAGAAATCTGCTGACACTACTTTGGCATTATTGAAGCCTATAGTAGCATTATTACAACAAGGGACCAACTCACAAAAAACGGGATACAGAGATACTCAAATTTTCCCAAATTCGGGCACATGCCTTACAATGGCATAAATACGACCTAGAAGTCATTAAAAGCTAATAAGAAACCAAAACAAATCCTTGTTAAGGCCAACAATACAACGCATCCAAGAATTCCAACTTATACCAGCAATAACTTGCACACAAAAGATTACAGACATAGCCACTCCATATCTAATCAAATTAAAAGGACACAAGACAGGGTATGCATCAACAAATAAACCTCACAAAATGAACCATTACCACAATGCATTCACAGGCAAATTATAATCAACATATCAACATACACCAAGGCCCTTTTCTGACAATACAACACATAGATTCATAAAATCATATATAAATATTTTTTCCAAAATATTACTCCCAATTGCTGATAATAGAATAATCATTCATTCCCAAATCTCCCCAAACAATCTTTTAACAGTCACGAAGAAAACAATTCTTTTCAAAAATCAAAATACAAGAATGGTAAAAGATCTCCAACCTGGAAGTAGAGTGATGGTAATGCAATCGTATCTAAGAGCAAAAATCCAAACCAACAAGCTTTCTAAAATTCAACCCAACCAAGCAATTCTAAAATCCAAAAGTTGAAGAAAGATATTCAGAAGCACACCGACAAAAATGCTCACAAAGCCAATAAATAGAATCTCATTCAAAACTACGAAAGAATATATGCCAATCAAAATATTCCAATAAAATATATTCTATACCAATGCCCCTTCCAAAAATCAAGGTAAGAATATAAAATAATATTATTTACTTACCCTCAAATCTCAACCAATAAAATAATTGGGTAGGTATAAACATAATATTTAATTACTCAATTAGTAATAAGAGAATGTAATAATATAATAAACAATTAATTAAATCCCAATAAAATAAATCAAAGGCAATATAAATAAATGCTCCAATTAAATATAAAACCAAAAATAATATAAATAAACAAACAAACAATTAAATAATATTATCCTCACAATCACAACTCGCAAGAGGGCCAATCATAACAAGGGGTAGGTATATAAATAGTAACGAATAAATAAAACAACAATGCAAATAGATAAATAATCAATAAAGAAGATAAATAAATAAATGTATGAACATACATAAATACCCATCCACTAATTAAACAATAAATAAATAATAATAACCAATAAATAGATGAACCAAAAATAAATAAATAGATAAACAATAAACAAATAATTAAATGTACAGATACATATAAAATAATAAAATAAATAGATGGATGTACTGATAAGCATAAATACTCAATTAATATAACCCCACCAATTTAATTATTAATTAATTATAAAGTCCTAGTAAATAAATATGTATAAATATATTGTATTTGTACTAACCGTTATTTAATAATTTACGCCATTGGCTATATGTAGCAATTGATTAATTAATTTCCATAATTCCAATTAACCAATAAAATATAAATTCATAAAATAAACATTAATGTGTAATAATTCTCCAATAATAATAATAATAGCACATTAATATTAAATATTAATATCATTTATTGATTTAATTTAATATTTATAAACTATATAAACCAATTAATTATTAATTAATAAATAATAACAAGCCCATGAGGCAACCCGACATAAGGTTGAACAACATACCACATGACACAGACCAACGACTCAAGCCAAGACACTAATTGACAAGGGTATCAACTTAAGCCTAGAGTATGAAAGGGAAACACATGCCATCTCCAACAACTTGTCATTGGGATAAAGACATGCTCAAACCTGTGAGACCAGGTGGAGTCAATTTCTGGTACCTGCAATCCTGCATCCACCACTAAACGCAATACAATATGTATATACAACACATATACATCATAAATGATCAGGCAAGTGATAGAGAATCGCAACGTCATATCATGCTTGCAATGAGTGGTATGACATTGTCTCTAATCATGAAGACACTAGAAGATAATTACAAACATTGTAGCATCAACTCAGTCATCATAATTATAGAATAGGGTTAGCGTAATCATAATGTCATCAAAATCCCATAAGCAATATGATCCATCATGGATAATGATCAAATATAGATCCATCATCATATCCAATACAATCATGAAATAGGGTTAGTACATAACATGATACCATCAAATCATCATAAAATAGACTAAGCTAGATCAATATATTCCTTTGATGTACAAAAAGCAAGATGAATCAAGGACAGGCACTACATCATTCAAATAAGTATGAACATCTGAACATATTCATTCAATTTAAACATGAAGAACTAGGGCACATCCATTCTATTTAAACATGAAAATTAGGGCACATTCATTCAAATTAAACATGAAAAACTAGGGCACGTTAAACATCTTGCAAGTATAGCATATTGCACTAGGGCAACATATATCATGGCGTAAATATTACATATTAATAATTAGGGCACAAGTGAGATGTAACAAATCTATTATTGATTGTTGAATAATATATTGAGTTGCTTTTGGAGTGTGGGGTTTTTTTCTCCTTGAAGGTTTTTCCCCGCATAAATCACTGTGTTGTGGTATGCATGTTATTATGTCTATTTATGTTAGGTTTTTGTAACTGATAATGATTTGTAAAAGTTTTTGCATTACCCTCCTCTCAAGGTTAGTGTAGGAAGTTGTTCCACTACCTAACTTCCTTACATATTTCTCTCCGGGTGGCCTTCTCATCCTTTGTCTTTATGGGTCCATATACATTAAATAACATGAAATTTAAGTCAAATTGTAGTCAAACAAACAACACTCCATCCTATTAGAGTGAGTCTAAATTGGGTCTATATTGATATTTGTATTTTTCCATAATATAGCCAGTCCCCTTACCTTCCTGTTCACCTCATTGAAGACTCCCTTCCATGCTTTGCAATACCTCATGAATTTGTCTGCTTCTTCCTTATCAAGTTTTGTTTATTGGAGCAATATTATGTCTATGAATATCTTTTCCAAATGATGCTTGATTAAGCATCACTTGTTAGGGGCATTTAAGCCCTTGACATTCCACATGGATATCTTCATTGGCCCCCAAGGGAGGCCTCCGCTCCCTTGGTATTTAGGATTTTTGTGATGCCCACTACACCTTTCTCTAAATCCTCCTCTTCCCTTCATTATTTTTTGGATTTTCTTCCTTTTCCTTTATGGGTCTTGTCCACTTCCTTGGCCATTGTCTGCCTCATCCATCTTGATTTGATAATTCTTATCTCATCATTCCCTATGAGTTCCTCATCTGATTCTAGTTCCTCAGTTTCCTCCATCTTTGTTTCTATTATATTTAGGCTATGTTACTTTCCTTGATCAATTTGGATACCCATTGGGTCTAACTAGAGTTCAATATTATTGCATATTGTGTTGTTTGTTAAAATTGTTGGTTCCTCCTTTCAGGAATTCATATGATTGTTCCCATCCTCTTTTGATAGTGGTCCATCCTTTATCTACAAATTCTTCTCAAAAATTTTGGTCTATGATAATTTGGTGCTCTGAGGAGGAATTGCCTTTTTCTCCTTTGGTCTTCATACCATCTTTGGCTTTTCATTCTACTTTTGATTTGTCTCCTATTTTTTCTTGGTACAATTCTCCTCTTTGTGTTCTATGCTTCTACACGTAAGATAGAAGTAGTTGATTTCCTAAATCTCCATATATTGCAACCATGTCACCCTTCAATGCAAAGTCGGATCTCATCCACGATTGTTTCGATTGCCACAATTTCATTCTCACGTAGAGATATGAGTCTTCTTCGATGATTTTTGTGTCTATGTCGATTAGAGTTCCCAAAGACCTTCCAATTTTCTCTAGGCTTTCTCTATCCTAGTATTCCATTGGTAGATTATTTAAACGAATCCATACCAACTAATTATAGGGGTTCATTTTGAGGGGGTTGAAATTCTAATGCCATTTCTGCATATACAATGGGCATCCATTCATTTCCCATAATCCCCCTTGTAGAACCTTTTCTCTCTCTTCCTTGGACATGAAAAAATTCTATGAAAAATCCTTTGGGCAAGAATTTAACAATTTCTTCTATTTTCCACAATTCTATAATCTAGGCTCTAACCTATTCTTTTATCAAATTTTGGGCCTATATATCTACAAATAATTGCACAATCTTTGAGTATTCCTATGTCATCTTGCATTTCTTCTATCAAATTGATTATTTGATATCCTTTATGATCACACCTTTGTAATGCCTCTGAATTCTCTGTTGGGTTCATTTTTGGAGTTTCCTTGGAATCATCTTCCTACCTTAGAACCATTGTAGATCTTGGTTTGAAGTATTTAGGTTAAATTTTTTATTCTTGAACAAAAAATGTTAGTGTCCTATCATAATACTTACCAAATCTTGTATAAAACATATTAGAAAGCAAACCTCAAAATCAAGAACCAAATGTTTTAAATAATGAATCTACTATGGAATAGCCAAAACCCTAAATTATTGGGTGCTAATACCATTCGAGAGTTGGGGCAAAATGTGTCTTGAGGCTCAGTATTTGAGGCTTAGTTTAGATTTATCAATAAATTTGAATTTGTAATCTTTGTCCAATCTTGTCTACCCCATTGCCCACAAAATTGGTGATTATGCAAAATTGAAACTTGCAAAATTTCAAAGATTGTCCGTATGTTGCGAAGAAGTCAGAGTAGAGCGATATATTTTTATGTAGATAATTTTCAATTCATTCTATATTTAAACTTTTTATTATTATTTAACAAATTTATCAAAAATAAAAAACTTATAAATTATTTTTTATAAAATATTTGTTAATAAATTTTAATTATTAATCTGTAGATTAATTTTTTTATTTTTTATGTTTATTATTCAATTTTTAAATAATAAATATTTATACATTTATCTAAAAATTTAAATTTTGATGACAAACATACATATATATTTATATGTGTATATATGTACATACATGTGTGTGTATACACACACACACATGTATGTATGTATCTATATTTATACATACATACAGACATACATACATGCATACACATAAAGGATAGCTCAAAACACTGCTACATTAAATGGAGCTTCAATGCCTAACAAGGTTAAAATCAATCACCAAGTCTCAACCATATAACCACAAGTATGTATTGTATATGACAAGATATTACCAAGAGTACACAAAGTTTTGACACAAAATTATACCACAATTTAAACCTAATCAGTCCCAAGATCCAATAATACTATTACTACACTCACCTTCATCATATTCATAAGTGCCCAACGAGGGGTAGATGTTAGGATCCAATATTATGTTTATAATGAAATATTAAACTCTATCTACCATTGTAGAATGCCTCTCCATATTAATAAAAGTTTGTGTTAAAACATTCAAACCATTACGCTACACGAGGTAGATGTTAGGATCCAATATTATGTATATAATTAAATATTAAACTCTATCTACCATTGTAGAATGTCTTTCCACATTAATAAAAGTTCTTGTTGACACTCAAACCATTAAGCTCCACCCCTTGGTCCTATTACAAAATGTCTCTCAACATTAATAAATTTTAATAATATTTATAAATAAAATAATTCTCAAACAATTCTAATATAAAATAAAATAATTTTAAAATAAATAAAATTACTATTAAATAAATAATAAATATTACTTTCCCAATAAAATAAAACAACTCTTAACTTTGATAATTCCATTTGAGGGATTGCATGTGGACTAAATTGCAGAACAAATAATTTTTAGGTCAATCGATTTGATGTTTTGGAATTAAACCGATTTGAAAAATTTGGAGCTGAATTGCATCACTTTTCAAGCAGATTTCCTGTGCCAATTTAGGGTTACCGTGGGACGAATTTGCACAACTCGGTTTTAAAGGGTTTTTGTTAAGGTTAAGGACGATTTTGGTAGTGTAAAGTGGAAAATTGGATCCTAGTGACTCCCCACCTAGGAGAGAGAAAGGAAGCCACTAGGATGATTTTCACTTGGAGGTAATTTTACATTCAAAAGAGGGGTTGAATCCACAAGATCCAAATCCAAGGGCAACAAAGATGTGAATTTTGAGTGGATTGCAAGTGGCTGGAATGTAATTACCCTCTTTTGTAAATGAGAAAGTTGACTTGTTGACTATGTGGAAAAGAGAGAGGAAATGAGTGAAATGAGGTGCTACCAGTTCGAGATAGCACCGTAACTTTGGATCTGAGCTAATTAAACCGACGTGAATCTGCCTTGCAAATTCAGAGAAAAGTCGTCAGGACCATGGCGAGAATGTACATGGTCCGCCACAAATCCGCGAAATGAAAAGGGTTCTTCCATCTCTGCAAATGAAGCCTAAGCCTGCAATTACATCTACGCACCTACAACCTACACACACAAAAGAGAAGAAAGGGGGGTTGTGGATAGGGGTTTGCCTCAGTCAAACCCTGGTTGAGGAATCAACCTAGAAAGAAAGTAATTGCAAATGCTTGAATGTAAACAATGGAGATGTATACCTTGTAGATCTGCAGCTTGTTGATGATGATTACTTTGCTTCTTGAATGTGATCAGAAATATTGTATGAAATGGCATATAACATGACAAAACCCTAACACACACACATGCTTGCAAATAAATGTTGTAATGTTGCTCCAATGGATGAATGAAGAAGAATTGAATGCTTGATAATGACCTTGAAATCTTGTATCTTCTCCTTATGCTCTCTATCCATCTATCATCTATGGTCCATGAATGAGGGTATTGAATTCCCTTTTATACATGCCTCAAGGATTTAACTTTCAACTGTCAAAGGGCGACAAAGTGGAACAAACCCGAAAGGCAAGAAGTGCATAGGAGACAGGGAAAACCACAAATAAGACCACCCTAGGAGATGGGGATAGGGGCACCACGCCACTATCCTAGGGGATAGGGGTGCAACGCCATTGTCCTAGGGGGTACAAGGGCTCCACATCCCTATCCTACCCTATTTTGGGCCACAGACAGGATACAAAGCAACCACAAGACATAAAGGAGGAAAGGAGAAGGGGTAGAAATGTAGAAGTAGGTCCCGGTTAGGGAAGGAGATGTTGTCGCCAAGGTGAGGACCCCAAATGTGGTTAAAATTGCAGGGGTGCAAATTTTATGACACTACAGGTAGAGAAATTTAGCGCAACATTTTTTTTCTTCAGCCCCTACATTTTGAGGTGGATTGTGGTATATTTCTACATTTTTCGTGTGATTTTTGGAGGAAATTCAATATTTCATATTCTGATAGGGTTTGTGGCAGTTTGGACCGTCTTGGTGGTAGTCCAACTCAGCAAAACTTATTAAAAATGTTGGTGCATCTTGGAGGAATTTTTAGCAAGTTTGATGTGTGTTATGACGTCTAGAGTTTCAAAGGAGCCGCCAAAATACTAGAGAACATCGCAACACTCGTAAAGAATTAAATTTTCTTGCACTGCTATTTTAATCTATCTAGTCGTCAGACAACTGCATTCCTCTACATTATCATCGCCTATTATTATAGGCTTTTATAAGTTGTAAGTTGAACACACACAATATATGAAAGGCTGCCATACATTGCTAGAGCATATTGTTCAATATGTGAATTGAGGGATTTCATATTGTAGTTGTTAGTGTGGGGTTTGTTGACAAATTTATATTTGCAACCATAATCTTGTTTCTTTGTTAATTTGAATTGAAAGAGGTCTAAGTGGGTGTTATAGTTTATTCAAAGAATAAATGCATTGATTGTAGTCAAGACTGATATCTCATTGTAATTTGTAATTTTGAAATTTAACTTATTCTAGGCAGTAAATTTAGTTTATATTTTCCATGAAAAATGAGGTAATCCAAGTCATGAATTCTATATGAATTTGGCTAATGAAATATCATTTTGTTTCTATTAAGGTAAGTAGGGTCTCAGCTTGTTTTTATTAATGTAAGCAAGGATTTTGAAAGGGCCCAGACCCTTTTACAAGGGGAAAGATTTATCAATAAGAATAACAAGACAACAAAGGACAATTAGAGAACAATAGAGAGATTTCAAAAGATAGGACATTACAAAACCTTATAAACAACCAACCCAAAGTTGGGGTGGTTCATAAAATTGTTAAAAATAATTTTTGTTTAACCATAGTAAAAGGTTCTTTCTCGTCTAAAATTGTTTTTTTGGAATAAGGAAAAATCAGTAGACCACATGCATAATCCTCTTCCATCCTTGGAGCTTTAAAAGAGAATCCAACATCATACCTTTTATAGGCTATTTCTTGTTATTGCCCTCTTTTTGCGCCTTCTCAAAAGATGTAATAATCTCTTCAATAGAATCGGAGTATGATCCTTTTCCCTCCAAACGAAATGGTGTTTCTTGTTGTTAGAACAAGTCATAGAAGTATGACCTACTTTATAACAACAATGACAAATAACATGAGAGTCTTTGAATTCAGTCTTTCATACCCAAACACCATATTTGGAAGATAAAGGTAATCCTAGTAGGGAGCACTTTGTTATTTTTCACAAACACAAAATATAGAAAATAACAAATGCTTTTTAAATTTTGTGATTGGAACAATAACACACTATAGCTAAAAAATATTGGCAATAAGCATAAAAACCTTTTAATTTCAAAAATCCAAAGGCAGACTCGGAAATCTAACCCAAACAAGAAACTTGAAGCTTATATTATTTAACAAATTAAAGCTTGGAGACCAATTTTTAAGATAAAGGCTATTCTTCCCTACAAACCAAGGACCTTCTAGATGAGTTCTTGAGCAATCTTCAAGAATGGAAAGGGAAAAGAGGAAATAATTATTCAACATAGCAGCTACATGAATGTGATGTAATGTCCCCTATTTGAATCACCTTATATTTTTCCTACAAGAGATTAGAGTATCACAGTCCAGGTCTGATTTGATTGCTCAATGAGAAATCATGCTATACTTCCATGCCCTCATCAAATGAAACCTTCTCCACTTATATCTTCCAATATGAGGGAGGGTCACACCTCTTCATCATGTCCACCCTTTGAATTGGTCACAACCTTTCATAGTCACCACCTTTCAAAAGAATCACGACCCTTCATCATTTATGCTCATTGAAAGAGTCACAACCTTCCATAATTATGCCCTTTGAAATCATCAAAACCTTTCATAATTACCATCCTTTTGAAAGAGTCAAAACCCTTCATAATTTTATACCCTTTGAAGGAGTCACAATCTTTCATAATTTTTGCCCTCCTTTGGAAGAGTCACTTCCTTATTTACTTCCCATTCCTTCTTCCATTAATTCTTCCTTCATTCACTTGCTCCATCTTTCTTCTCCTCCCTCACAAATGAGGTTCTCTTCTCCCTTTTATATCTCATGTTTGAGTCACAACTTTTCATTTCAGGCCTTTTGACCATTCATTAACTTAATTAAATTTTAATTATATTTAATTTTATTCTTTTATATTTTAATCTAATTTTTATTTGTATTCTTTGTATATTAAATTTATTATTAAATTCTATTTCAAGGTGGGAACTTTACAGTCCACCCCGCCTAGGATTGCTTGTCCTCAAGAAATGATCATGGAGTGTTCAAATGATTCCCAATAAGAAATGGCTTTGGAAACACACATGGAATAAATTTGCTGAAAACACATCAAACTTGATACCAAGCATATTCAAGACATGTCAAGCATACATTAGGAAGGTACACATAGAGTAGACATGTTGGAAATACATCAAGTATGATCCCAACAAAGAGCATACACATAAAAACACAAAGTATATACATGAAAACACTAAGCATATACACGAATATATGTAGACATAGTGAACAAGTAGATTGCAATAAAAATTATGATTGGATAATTAACCTATAACCAATCATTGCTTAGTTTGGTAGGGACTCGAAGGGGTGCTAGTAAACTGCCCAACCCAACTAAGCCTAAGAGAAAATCACATCCAAATTGTGGTCATTTTCATCAACCCCACAAGCAGTAGGAATGTCCAACTATGATCAGTTCCATCTCTAGGGGTAATCAATTCATCACTTGGTCCATAAGAGGTTGAAATGTCCAACTATGACCAGTTCCACACCTTTGGGTAATCAACTCATTAGTTGGCCCACAAGAGGCATGAATGTCCAACTATGACCAGTTCCATCCCTTGGGGTAATCAATTCATCACTTGGCTCACAAGAGATAGGAACGTCAAACTATGACCAGTTCCATTCCTTGGGGTAATCAAATCATCACTTGGCCCATAAGAGGTAGGAACATCTAACTATGACCAATTCCTTCCCTTGGGGTAATTAATTCATCATTTGGCCCACAAGAGGCAAGAATGCCCAACTATGACCAGTTCCATCCCTTAGGGTAAATAATTCATTTCTTGGCCCACAAGAGGTAGGAACATCCAACTATGACCAGTTCCATCCCTTAGGGTAATCGATTCATCACTTGGCCCACAAGAGGTAGGAACATCCAACTATGACCAATTCCATCCCTTGGGGTAATCAATTCATCATTTGGCCCACAAGAGGCAGGAATGTTCAACTATGACTAGTTCCATCCCTTGGGGTAAATAATTTATTTCTTGGCCCACAAGGGGCAGGAATGTCCAACTATGACCAGTTCCATCCCTTGGGGTAATCAATTCATCACTTGGCTCACTAGAGGCGGGAATGTCCAACTATGACCAGTTTCATTCCTTGGGGTGATCAATTCATCATTTGGCCCACAAGAGGCAAGAATGTCCAACTAGGACTAGTTCCATCCCTTGGGGTAATCAATTCATCATTTGGCCCATAAGAGGCAGGAACATCCAACTATGACCAGTTCCATCCCTTGGGGTAATCAAACTTCCTTCTTATCTCAATCATAGGACTGTCACTTATCATTAACTTTCTGTGTAGGGTTAATTCTCAAAATTCTTGTCTCTCTTGTGTCTTCTTCTTGGTTTAGAAAGTCATGAATGTCTTTTTTTGGATTGTCATACCTTCATCCACGCAACATAGGTCTGTGCATATTTTACCTTAAGATCTGCAACAAAAACACCTTCAAAATCTGCTCAATGTTCTTCAATTTTTTTACTCAAGGGGGTCTGATACAATCTGCTCACAAGTCTGGAAAATGTATGCCCATAAATCTAGAAAATGTCTGCAATAAATTGCTTCAAAATCTGCTTATGAACTTCGATGGTCTATACTCATAAGGTCTTCTAAATCTACTCGGAAAGTCCGAAATAATTTGCTTATCAAACCTTTAAATCTGCTCACAAAGGCTATTTAAATCCGCTCTTAGGTTTGCTACAAATTGCCATTAATTTTGCTATTTGATCTACTACAATTCACCTTTGATTATGCTCACTAAGTTTTCTCAGATCTTTTTTTTAATCGGAATGTTAATTAAGTGAACCCATGATAAAATGATCTCCAATAATTTCTTATTTATATGCACCAAATACAACTTGTAATGTCCCTCAGGCCAGGGATAACTTTAAGAAACCCCCCCCGGGCAACTGTGTAAAATCCTAGCGAATCAGACATTATTTTTGGGGGGAAATTTTCATATCGATGGCGAAATTTTTTTTTGAAATGACGAAAAAATTATTTTGTATTGGCGAATTTTTTTCTAGTGTGCAAAAATGCCATAAATTTCTGGCGAATAATACCTTGTTCTATTGGGAAAATATTTATTGTGGGAGGCGAATAATTATTGTTAAAAGGAACAAATATATAATTGTATGAGCGAAAATTTTTACTCCGAAGGAAAAATTATTTAAATGTATTGGCGATTTTTATCCACCGCTTGAAAATTATTTAAATGTATTGGCGAATATTTTGTTATTTATGGTATAATATATAATTCATTGGCGATTTCATAAATTCATTGCCATTAATAGACAAGGCACATCACATCACATCAGTACATCACATCACATAATACATTGAGTCCAGACTCTGCACGATGTATCAATAAGCGCGGCCTCTTTGACACGTAAAGGGTGACACATACCTAAAATCTATCAATGACTTTAAACCGTTCGATGATCGTATATCAATGGCTGAAGTTTTATTTCGGCCCAATTTTCTGAAGAGAACATAGCTCACCAGAAAGTGCCCGGAATGGAATTGGATTCAATAGACACGTATCAAATGTCACGAATCACGATCCATAATTTCGTTCATTTAATATATATCTTTTCACTTACGGAAATCCACTCTGTCCCCACGACTTCCAATGTGATACTTGCCAATTTGGTACTAGTTCATAGTTGTTTCCAATTTCACACACTCGTGCATTTATGGGAAAGATTTGCAGAGATACGAAAGATTTAAAATTTTTTATAGCAATTTATATTGTTAAAGAAGTAATTATTACAATCAAGAGCTTCAACAATTTATAGACGATCTCTGCTTCTTTCATCTTCAATTAGCCTTTGCCATTTAGTAGATAAATCATCAGAGCTCACGGTATTTTAGGTTTATAGGCTCACTGCTCAATGCTCAGGTTGTTTAATTTGTTAATCTGTTTTCTCAAGATGGACACTCCCATCCGCTTGAGAAGCATTTCTGCAGAGGGCCTTTCTAGGCTCTGTTAGAGACCCAACCCTTCAATCAGTCTGCAAGGAGGTTGGGTCGTTCACCAATGAAGCTGTGCGGATGGTGCTGGGTAGAGAATTTTTGTGAAATGAAAATAGGTAACGTGTTAACATGGACATTACATCCCACTTCTTAGCATCTCTTCTAGACTTGGGAGGAGACAAGGTGGATATGTTGATGTTGTTGAGGAAGGTTTTTAAGGAAGACTTCCTCGAAGACGACATTACTCTTGTCGTTCTTGCAGAAGTAGGGGTGGGGATCTCTTGGGCGAGTGATTTATCCAAGCTTCTCCTCCCTGACCAAACACTGCCAGTGGCCAAGCAACCATTTCTCCTAAACCTGAATGCAGAGCAGCTGACGCGTCACAGAAAATGGGCGTGGATTGGCAGGGACTTCCTCCAAAAATGGTTCCTCCTGGATGACTTTCCAAACTACATGTGGCTTGAAGAATTCTCTCAGCTTATGCTGTTTGAAGAATTCTACATGGAAGGAGGGTCAAATTCATAGGGAAAAATTGTAAACAATTCTACTACCTGTAGTTTTTTTTTCCTATGTCCTTGAACCCTAACAGGCTGAGTGCCAGAGGCTCACTCATTTTGGCTTTTAAGTTTTTGGGGGACTCAAGTCTCTGACAAAAAAATTGTAAATTTCAAAAGCATAAATAATTTAATGATAATTTTTCAAATTCTAGTTTGTTTCACTTTGCCTCTTACATTCTTATGGATATAAAAATGCTTTCTATAATTCTATTTCATTTTTATTAATTAATTTCTTTCAAATGCTTTTTGTATATGAGCTACTGGCTAAGTTATTTCAATTATTTGTTAAACAATGGAAATAAATTTAATACCATGATCTTTTTATGTAATGCTATAAAAAAAAAAAAATCAATTCGTTCCATTAATTATTTGTACATTGATTATGGTTGATTATAATTTTATAAATATACTATTACTATATAGTCATTCAAAATACAAAATTTCAAAAGTTGCAAGATACAAAAGTTTATCGGTCAAGGTTTTTTCATTCAATTAATTGAAACGTTTCAAGATACAAAATTTGTCCACAGCTTATAACAAGCAGACAAAAAAACTAGTTCATTGTCGATAGGCCACTCACTCAGTCTCACTATCCCCCTGGTCCTCCCAGTCCCTTCCCTCCTCAGAGGTCGATGCTTTGGCTTTCCCTTTTGCCACTTCAGCTTTCATTTTTGGAATGCAGTTTAGGAACCCGAAGTCGGGGTCGCCCTCCAAGCTTGCCAGTAGCTGTATGGCCCTTCCTTCTTCAGCCCTATCTCTCAATGCCCTACCAACCTCCATCCTTGCCACCACATGCAAAGCATTCAGGACTTCATCCACCCTCGTTAATTTAACAAAGAGTTTCATCGCTTCCCACCCCACTCGGGCTCGTTCACGGCACTGGTATTTGATTTCATCCTCTGGGCCATGAATAAAAGGAAGCAATTCCTCCTGGTAGTCCCCTTCCATAATTTGAATGCCAACTCCCGACACCACCCACTCCAAGATTGAATCTAGGTTAATCAAAAACTCCCCATCAATCAATTTGACCAATGTGAGTTTTACCTTTTCCAGCTCCGGTTCGAATTCACAGGCCCACGCCATAATCAGAGAGTAAACCTCCATGTTAGTTTGATATCGGTGATTGATATGTGCCACCTCCTCCGCAAGCATCAGTCGAGCTGCCGCCCACAACTTCTCCTCCTTAAACCTAAATAGTCCTTGCATTCATTTATCAGATACTTTGCCCAAAAAGGGCACCAACTTCTTGTCTATTCGAAGTGTGAAATTGGCCTCCATTGTCTTACAGAAGGTATGATTCTACGAACTACGAACTACAGATTTGTTCTGCACTTGTAGCTGCTTCAAAGCAAAAAGTGGTACACAGATGAAAAGGTAAAAAAATCTGCCTCCGTCTTAACTCTTATAGGTCGGGTAATGAATGTGCACAATAAGACATTAATGCCATGAGATCACGAAAAAGATTTCTTGCCATCCTCCCCTTCCTCCTTTCGTGCGGCATGCCATAGACAACTCCTTGTGCAACAATTAATCGCCACCTTGGCATTTGTACTTTCCAAATTTTCTCGCCTTAACAGGTTGAGGACTGCAGTTGCACATTTTTTTAAATTAATAGACTAAATTTATGTTGAAATTATATATATATTTTTAAACTATTTTTGAAAATGATATATCGTAAACATATTTTCAAAGAATTTTGTTAAACGTTAAATTAATATTTTAGATTTAATATTGAATGTTTTCTTTTTAATATTAAACTTTTACCTTTCAAATTGCAGATCAAAATTTATATTTTTATTTAGTTATTTGTTTTATTCTAGAAATTAAGTTTCATGTTTAATACTATTTTTGAATTTAAAATTTTTACAAATAATATTAACATTATTTTTAATAGTTATCTCAAACTATTGTCCAAAGCCCGGAATTGAACATTTTAAATTTAATTAAATAGAATTAAGTGAAAGTCTATACTTAATACTTATAGTCTATGACTCTATAGACTATAAATCTCTTTTTCGGGAGGAATTTTAAAATGATTTAGTAGACTTTAAAAATAGACCAGAAAAGTAACGAGTATGGTGATGTGCCAGAAAAAATGGCAGAAGTCGTGGGACCCACTGCATCAAAAAATAGGTACCATCGACCGTTGGATGAACAAAGATCAACAGCTAGGGTGGATTTCGGCCTGAATGTGGGAAGCGAACACCTTTCTGAGAACTTCGCCCGGAATTGGACATTTTAAATTTAATTAAATATAATTAATTCTAAAAATCTCTTTTTCGGGCAGAATTTTTAAATGATTAAATAGACTAAAAATCAAACTGGAAAAGTGACGAGAGTATGGTGACGTGCCAGAAAAAGGGCAGAAGTCGTGGGACCCACTACATCTTAAAACAGGTAAGATCGACCCGCGATCGTTGGATGAACAAAGATCAACGGCTAGGGTGGATTTCGGCCTGAATGTGAGAAGTGAACACATTTGGGAGAACTTCGCCCGGAATTGGACATTTTAAATGTAATTAAATACAATTAAGTCTATAAAGATTTTTTTCGGGCAGAGGTTTAAAATGATTAAATAGACTAAAAATCAAACCGGAAAAGTGACACGAGTATGGTGACGTGCCTGAAAACTGGCAGAAGTGATGGGACCCATGACAACTGACAACAGGTACCATCATTCATTGGATGAGCAAAGATCAATGGCTTAGGGTGGATTTCGGCCCGAATGTGGGAAGTGAACACATTTGGGAGAACGTCGCCTAGAATTGAAATGTTTTAAATTTAATTAAATTTAAGTAAGACTATAAAGCACTTTTTCGGACAGAAGTTTAAAATTATTAAACATACTTAAAAAACTCACTCGTAAAGTCACAACAAGTACCTTGGTCCCTCGTCCGTTGGATGAGCAAAGATCAACGGCTTAAAGTGGATTTTGGCCCGAATGTGGGAAGTGAACACATTTGGGAGAACTTCGTCCGGAATTGAACGTATTACATTTAATGTCCTTAGAAATTCAGAATTTATACTGAAGTATTGAATGTTTTGTCCTTTGACATCGAATAATTAATAATAATTAATAAAATTACAACATGATTCTTAATGCCCTCTACTGAAGTAATGAATGTTTTGTCCTTCAACATCGAATAGTTATTAATAGTAATTAATAAAATTACAACATGATTCTTGATATTTTGCCCTTTAGGTTTTACTTTTCTACTTTTTAGAGTTTTCAAAATAAGAGACTCGTAAATCATAATCGTCTTTCATTTCTTGGATAAACCTGTAAATCGAGGGAGATTCAGAAACAACTACTAGATTGAGGAATGCAAGTTGCAGCAGAGACTGTCTGTGCCAATCTAGTGAAATAGAAATTCCAATTTTCGGGTAAAATCTAGAACACCTACATCCCACCTTTTTTGCTTTTGGTAATCTCGTGGTCTAGTTTGAGGGTTAGCATTTTCAGGTTTTTATCTAGCTGCCTAGCATTATTTTGAATTATTAACAATAATAGTGATGGGGAAAACGGGAAGCAGTAGTTCAACAAGAAGCCAAGTGAAAAACAAAATGTACCTAACCGAACTGGTTAAAACACCAGGTTTCATTGATGAATACCATGATATTTATGACCCTGCTATCCATGGTGAAAAGTGTATCATAGATATTAGATATACATTGTCTAGTAAGGTGGCAGATGCATCCAGGGAAAAATTTTCTGTTTTCAACCCAATGTTACAAAAAATAACAAATAAAATCGCATCGTGGGATGTTGGATTGGGAAGCATGGTGTTACCTGAAGTATTCCCTTGCCCTGATTTTGTCATGGTCTGTGCCAAAAATTATGATGAAGATAAAAAAGCAATTGTCAATAAAAATACAAAAGAGGAAATTCTATCCATAAACAAGGGAGAATTTGCTCGTTTGTTGAACCTAGAATTTGAAGCCCAAAATTCAAACATCCAAATTGACCTTGAAAAGCTGGCAGGGAATTATGAGAGTCTCGATCCAAGTCGCAGAGATTCATTTATCAAAGGTCTAATAAAGATTGGTACTGGTATTGTGTTGGATCAGAATCATAAGCCTCCTTATGATTCTAAAATTTGTGTTCCATGGGTTGAGGACAGTATTTCCTTGCTGTCGTTTTGCCTGGGATTGGAAAATGATAGGGAAGTGGGTGCAAGCCTTCTTGAAATGATTTATAATATCCATTGTGCAAGTCAGCCAGTAAGATATAATTTTATTGATCACATTGTAAAATCCATGCAAAAACAATTACTTATGATCAAAAAAGGTTCCTGTAAGACATTTAGGTTCTCATCCTACTTGTGCTATCTCCTTCTATCCAAGTATCATGCAATATTTGAGACCAACAAGCTTCAAATTGTGAGCTATAAGATTGATGAGAAGACTGGGAAGAGAATAGACTGTCCAATATATGATTGGAGCCCAAAGATAAGGATGCATGATAACAGAAAGAACTACAACCATTTTGTAGACTTCTTTTTGGCACCAATGTATAATGAAATTACAAGCACTCCAATGCCTAGGTTGCCTATGTCTTGTAGAGATTGCATTCAACTCGGAAGTCAAATAGAATTGGCTGACTGGTTCTTCATGGAAGAATTCACTATGTTAAGGTTTTACGGATTGGCAGTAAAACCATACAGACTTCCAATACATGTGACAGAGAGGGTATTTGCATTAGAGTATGTACGGCAATTGGAGAGCACAGATAGGCACTTCCATGGTCAACAAAAGAAGAGCATATTTCCTTCCTTGCCTTTCTCATGTGGAGGGTTCACATTTGAGAGAAAAGCATTCATTATGGCACATGATTTCTTGATAGTTTTTAACTTTGGTGACGAGGGTCTCTAGCAGTATGATCCAATCGGTGTAGTTCAAGCAAGGCTTAAGAAAAATGGGAACTCTTCAGTGTTATGTCAACATGAAAGTAAACCATTGCTAGAAAAGCTTAGAAACAAGGACTCTTGGGATGAGGTTAAAAAAGAGATGGAGAAAATTGCAGCTAACAATAACATTTCAAATGAAGAAATTTCATCACAAATTATGGAGGGCCACGGCAATGAGGGCATCCAAAACAGGAGGTCCTACAATTTCTACATAAAATCTGCTAATCCATCTAAGAAAACTATTCCCAAATCAATTATGCATGAATGTAAAGAGAATTGCTGGACTCAAACCAAAATAAATGATTTTTGGACTATGAGGAGGAATCTCGGTGAACCAAAGACAAGTGCAGAATTTGAGAGCATCGACGAGGATGACGAGTTTAGAAAATTGTGGGATATGGAGCATGGTGGGACTGAAGGTTATGATGATGAGCATGAGGTTGTCGTTGAGCCCCCTCCAACAACTACTACAGTGCCTAAAATATTAGGTGGAGTCAGTGAGTCCATGAAAGACAAATATAGCAAAGGGGCAAACCTTGTGGAAAAAATGGGTTTTGAAGGTGGTGGTCTAGGTCCCAGAGGAGAGGGCATTTGGTATCCACTTTAGGTACAACTTCCATCACAACCAAAATCAAAAGGTCCTTATAAACTAGTCATTGGACTTGATTCTTCAGATTCATCAGGGATAGGTACTACTCATTACCCTCAGGGTCCACCTACATTTGTTTCTGGTTCAAATCCACAACCACCACCACATCATGGTATTCCCATTGGTGGTGAATCAAGTGCCACTACCACTAGTGGGGAATCTGGGGATAGTATTCCTATTATTGTTCAGTCAAGTATCGCTATGATTGGTGGGTCAAAATCAAAAGGTCCTTATAAACCAGTCATTGGACTTGATTTTTCAGATTCATCACCGATAGGTACTACTCATTACCCTCAGAATCCACCTACATTTGTTTCAAGTTCAAATCCACAACCACCACCACATCATGGTATTCCCATTGGTGGTGAATCAAGTGTCACTGCCACTGGTGGGGAATCTGGGGATAGTATTCCTATTATTGTTCAGTCAAGTGCCACTGTGATTGGTGATGTTGGCATGGGTACTACTACTAATACTAGTTGTCTTGGTGTTGGACAAGGGCAACAACAAAATATCTCTCGCAAGAGGCCACTAGAGGTAGATACTCAATCTCATACTATTGAGAATCCTATATCAAGTGCCACTGACACTACAAATCAATCATTTGCAGCTTCAGATCACACACCTCAAAAGACTATGAAAACTACACATGAAAGTGTCAGTGGGAGTGGGACAGCATCAGGAACTGTTGTTGGTAATCCTAATCCTGGTCAAGCATTAGTTAAAACCACAGGAATAAGTGGAACTAGAGCCTATGGTATTCCTATGTCACCTTTCAAACATTCAATTGCTTCAGCAAGCCCAGATTTTCAATTTCGTGATTACTATGAAAAATATGAACACACAACAAAAACAAATAAAGAAAAAAAGAAAGCATTTCATAGGAATTCCGTGTTTGAAGTTGTAAATGAACAACCTGCAAGGAATAGGGTATTTCCAACATATGACCCACAGAAAGATATGATGGAGTTCATGGTTGTTATGCCCTCGGACACATCTAAAGATAAAAATCCACCACACAGTCAGATAGATCCCTCTCAATTTCAAGTTAGCACCCTCCAAATGGATTTTTCCAAAGTACATAATGTGGACAAAATTAGTGTGTCAAAAAGGACTAACGAAGTGGTCTACACTTCACTGCTAAAGGTGGAGAGAGAAAAAAATAAACTGGAGAAACAAATAGAAAAGTTACAGGTAGACCTGGAAAATGAAAAATCAAGGAGGAAAGCAGCAGATAGCAAGTGCAATGAATTATAGAAAAGGATAAAAAATTCGGGCTCTGCAGTAGAAATTGCAGAGCAGGACAAGAAGGATGCAGAATTGAAGGACCTGACAGAAAAACTGGCTAAAAGCAGTAAAAAAATTGTTGAGGAAAAAGCCAGTTTTCAAAAATTATACAGAAGTTATGAGTCTGCTGCCACCGAAATGAAAAAATTACAGGACCTATTGGATCATGGGAAGGAAAAAGAAAAACATTTGCAAGAGGAAGTAGAGGAAGAAAGAAAAAAATGTGCACAAATGAAAGAAGACCTGCACAATGCAAATGATAAAATAAAAACTTTGGATGATAGATTCAAAGATAATATGAAAAATACAACGAAGTATATACAAGAAAACATTTGGCGGGAAATAATGCAGAGGAGTGAGAAGTTGTGTGAATGGTTTCAATTGACTGAAAGTATGAGACAAATTTTTATAAAAATCAAACGGCACTATGAGAAGAGCACACATGTTTATTCAAAAGAGGAAATGGCAAAAAAGATTCTGAAAGTAGTCTACAGTTCCAGTGACAGCTACTTGGCATCTAAGGGAATTAAGAGCTACATTGATGCCAAAGTTAAGACATCATCTATCATTCAAAAATGCCAGAAGCTAAGGGAAACATCAGAAGTTATGGACAGTTGTGGATAAAAGATAATGAAGTTGCAAGAAAAGAAAAATAATTTGATTAAACTTGGTTTGCCTAAGCCTGTTGACACAGAAAATAAATTCATTGGAGAAAAAGCTTACAAAGAAATCATGGAGAAAAAAATGAAGTCTGATTTAGACTTGCTTTCAAAGGACACAACTCCCAAAAGCTTTCTGGAATTCATCCAACCATTTACAACTCTAAATTCGCTATTGGATGATACAGTGATGTCAAGTAAATCTTCTAAATATGGAATGTTGACGAAGTTGGAGTTGACTTTCCATAGTTTACATAATATTGACCTTCCATCAGATGAAAAGTGGAGCACCCTACAAAAACTGGCACAGAATTCTTAAGAATCATAGTATGTATTGCACAATTTTCTTCTTTTATTCTTAATTTCAAGGGTTTTTTTTTTCCTATTTGCTATTTTGCTAATCCAGCCTATGAATCTAATTTATGAATAGGAAAAAAACAGCACTCGCTATTGCTATTTTGCTAATCCAGCCTATGTATCTATGATGCACACTACAAAACTTCAGCCAGTAAATTTGTATTCTCAAATTCTCCCTTGCTTTAACATTTATGCATTTCTCTATTTCTGATTAGTAGGTTTTAGGCACTCTTATAGCTAGTATCTATGTTTAATTTGTCATGACTCATGGCGTGAATTAATATTTAATTTTGAACTCTGTTTTTTGAATAGGAGACATCAAACATGTAGCAGATGTTAAATTGCTAATACGACCTGTTATAGCCATATAAATATGTGCTGAGTTTGTGATTTTGATGTTCAGTGTTCACATGTTGCAAACTTGCAATTCGACCTGAAGCTGTTGTTGCTCCCTTGTTTCTATAAAAGGGAATTCAGGGTCATTTGCAATTTTGCAAAGGGTTCTGAAACTTTGTATTCACTTTTGCATGGACATTGGAGAATCACACAGGAGTTGTTGTTGCTCTCTTGTTTCTATAAAAGGGAATTCAGGGTCATTTGCAAAGGGTTCTGAAACTTTGTATTCACTTTTGCAATTGGCATGTAGAATCACACAGATTGGTGTATTACTATTGAATGAAATGTATCATATGGCTATATTTTGAAAGAATTAATGAAAATCTAAGTTCTCGACATGTGTATTACTATTGAATGAAATTTATCATATGGTTCTGAAATATATCACACAGATTTGAGACTCAAACATGTATAAATAAACAATAAACATCTCTGTATCAATAAACACATTATGGTTTTTTTTTATTATGCTATTTTAAATCTGGAAATAGAAAGTTGAAAAATAAAATTACAAATCAATATTAAATTCTAATTGCAAAAAATAATATGCTTTTGTAATATGAATGATGAGATACAGTAATAAGATTAATAAATACCAAACTCTTACAATTGCCATTCATCCTCATCAAATTCAGTGCTTTCTTGACTCTCGTCTGTGGTTTCTTTACTCTAAGACTGAGTTTGCATATCTTCGTCGAACAGCATCTCAATGCTACCAATAGGTCCACTAGTCCCACTGGCACTTTGGTTTGAAGTGTTGCCCAAACCTCTTCTTTCACATTTGGACCTCCAGATTTGCAGTGCCCTATCGTAAGGAAAAGTATGGACATCATACCTAGATGTATAGAGCCTCAAGCAATTTTCCAAATTTTTGTCTAGTTTGTTTCTTAGCTTTGATTTTAGGAACCCCAAAGCATTGAAAACTCTCTCATCTTCCACCGAACCCAATATCATGGTAAGACATAAATCAACAAGCTTCACATATTCTGGCATTGAATCACACAAGGATGCGTTCTCAGCTATATATTTCCAAACCCTTGTTACTGATCCCTCTTCGCAGGGGTTCTCCATTTTGGCATATTGTTGTTTCATAGTGTATGCAAAATGAGATGATTTCTCTCGAAGATGAGTTTCGTCTAATATTCCATTTATAGTTACTCCAGTCAATTCTCTGGATGTGCAAAATTGTTTTATCAAAGTCAGTAGCTTAATTCAAAAATCAGATGCACTGTTGAGGCTCCAATAATGAGGAAACACAATAGACATGGCTTCGAGTAGGTTGTCAGGAGGGAATCTACTTCTAATTTCAGAGGAAAGATCATATGCAATTTTCTTCACAGAAGTAGTTACAGTCTCAACAATCTTGTCGAAATCTTCCTTTGTAACTCTTGCTAGTTTCTTCCTAGGGTGCTTTCCTGGTTCCTCGGGGTCAACCGTGGCATAGAAGTGCATTGGTATCTCAACTCCCCATACATTGACACATACCTCCTCGTCTGCACTGATTTGTAAAAAGTTATCAGGATTGTTCAAATCTGTGAGTGTCTGTCACTTAACAAATTTTTCATCAAATAGTGTTGGTTCATTTCGATAGAGATTGTCGAGGGTCATGCATGTCATCTTACGCAGCGTAGCATATTCTGCAATATACAGAGCTCTTTTTTGGGCAGCCTTCATAATATTCCTCATTTCCTCTAGCATGGGCAGAAGAGCTGCTAAAGTTAAGAGTGTCTCTAAATTACTTAACCTACCAAGAAGTTCAGGAAATTTCGGTTGATCTAATTCATTGCGAGTTATGTGAAATAGTCCAATCAAGGATGGATATTCTGAAAACACTCGATGCGCTAGACCATCCAAAGAGATCCATCTGGTATCATTATCCTTGAGAAGCTTGTTCCCATCAATTAATCCATCAGCAAAGTGTTGAAATTCCTTAAATCGCTTGGGACTTTGACAGAAGTGTGAGTAGAGCTCTCTGATTAAAATTTCAATTTTTTTAACCGAAGCAAACTTGCTCACAATTCCAAAAGCTAGATTCATTTTGTGAGCCATGCAGTGAATTGCAGTAATGTACGGTGCAAATGAAGTTTCAATCTTTGTACAAAGACCGTTCCTGTGACCTTGCATTACTGAAGCTCCATCTGCTCCAACACAAACCAATTTTTTGGCTACCATCATGCCATCCATACCTCGATATTCAATTAAACTTCTCTTTACTAGTTGAAATAAATTTTCCGCTGTCGCACTCTCCTTCATTTTAGCAACAGATAGTAGATGAGGTTGGCGAGTATGATTCTCTACAGTATAAACATGCATGCATACCCATGAAGTATTGTCTACTGTCGTAACTTCATCTAAAGAAAATGCAATGAAGTTTGACTCTCTTATTTTTTCCTGTACATCTTCTATTTCAACCTCAGCAAGACAACTTGCCCATTCCCATCCACTGTTTACTGACCAGTGTCTATTAGGATAGTTAGGAACTTTCAAAAAGTGTAATAAACCACTAGTTGATGGGAAATCTGTCATAGCACGCCCTCTACTCAAAATATGAAAAACAACGCTTAACTGAACAACTTTTCCCAGTTGTTCTATTTGCATTGCTTTTCCAAAAACAACTTCAATAGAACCTTTAACTTCAGCAGGCTTCATCTGTAATTTCTCATGAAAATAATACTCTTCGGCATTCCTCACATGCTTACATTCATTCTTTGTTTTCCATCTTATCACTGATTTTTCAACCCCATCTATCATTTGTTTTTCATAAACTTTACCCATATGCTTTTCTGTGGTGTCAAATTTTAGCTGCAACCTAATTTCCTTCTTATTTTTCCAAGTGCAAATCTTACACCTGCATTCTATTGGAGGCTCGCCTTCAATTGGATTCTCCACTGGTTCAATGAATGGATATTTCGATGCCCAATTAATTTGAAAATTCCTGACTGACATATCCCACTCCCAATCCTTTTTTGATTATGGTTCACCATTTTTCGATATGGCTTTTCTTTTCCCCTTCCGTGCATTATCATCAATGGAATTATCACCCAAGTCGATTATATCATTCTGGCTAACTTGGGTATCTACCAGATAATCTTCTTCAAGATCATCTTGATCTGAGATATCAAGTTCGCCGCCATCTTCAACATGTGGTGCAGGTGGCAAATTTTGTACTTGTACTTGTGATGATGTACCTTCCTGATTTTCACCAGTACCACAATCTTTTCCAATGCCAAAGTACGAAGACAACGTTCTGCTTTTTGTTGGCCTCTCCTGGCCTTCCCCACATTCAGGTTTCCTACCCCTCTTCCTGTTCGACATCTCCAACGAAATAAAGGCTGCCAAAAAAATATCAATTTGCTGAAGAAGCAATAATAGACTATAATGTATAATATACCAGTTCAAAAATATGATCGCTCACCTTTAGGCTTTAGGTAACAGGCAGTCACCAATATAGTCAACAACAATGATTTTCCTTGGTCTGAAACTTCGCTATTGATCAGAATTTAGAGCCTAGAACCCACCAGATTGTGTTGAGATAGATCTGATCTTTGCATGTATTTATACCAATCCTTATATGGCGAATTCCGCGGGAATTTACCAGTATACAAATATTTGGTGAATCCTGTGTAATTATAACATGACTTATGTAATTTTCGAGGCGATTATAGGTCATCCAAATACGACTTATGTAATTTTCGAGGCGATTATAGGTCATCCAAATAATAGGCGAATAGGGAATACAATATAGTTGGCGAAAGTTGGGGTGACTGGAGACATGCGTCAGCAAGATGTTGGGCGAATTGGGTCCCCCCGGATAACAAATATTCACATGCCTATAGGCGAATTAAGGTCATTTATTAAGGCAAGCTTAGAGAGTGTAGGCAAAATAATTAAATTTACCGTGCGTCCACCGTATATTGTATTGGCGAAATCATCGCATAGAAACATTTAATTGCATAAAACATATGGCGATTGGGCCGTGATGTTGACGGAAATTGATAATGTTCTGGTGACATGGCCACCCCCATACGGTACAAAATATTCGCCATTTTTGATAGGGCCGACGTGAAAAATTCGCCATTGGCGAATATTCGCCACTAAAGTAATTGCTCAGGCTGGCAGAATCACGCTCTGATTCCATTTGTAATGTCCCCTATTTGAATCACCTTATATTTTGCTCACAAGATATTAGAGTATCACGGTTCAGGTTTGATCTGATTTCTTAATGAGAACTCCTGCTATGCTTCCATGTCCTCATCAAATGAAACCTTCTCCACTTATATCTTCCAATGTGAGAGAGGGTCACACCTCTTCATCATGTCCACCCTTTGCAATGGCCACAACCTTTCATAATCAACACCCTTCGAAAGAGTCACAATCCTTCATCATTTATGCCCATTGAAAGAATCAGAACCTTCCATAATTATGCCCTTTGAAAGAGTCACAACCTTTCATAATTACCACCCTTTTGAAAGAGTCACAACCTTTCATAATTTTTGCCTCCTTTGGAAGAGTCACTTCCTTATTCACTTCACAATCCTTCCTTCTTCCATTGATTCTTCCTTAATTCACATGCTCCATCTTTCTTCTCCCCCTTCCTCACAAATGAGATTCTCTTCTCCCTTTTATATCTCATGTTTGAGTCACAACTTTTCATTTCAGGCCTTTTGACCATTCATTAACTTAATTAAAATTTAATTATATTTAATCTTATTCTTTTATATTTTAATTTTTTTTTTTTATTCTTTTTCTTTTTAATTTTATTATTAAATCCTATTTCAAAGTAGGAACATTAAATGTGACCTCTTAGTTTCCAACTACGAATCACCCATCTTTTGACAATGTCAATGTTGGGACGATTTCCACAATATCTCCCCACAATCGAATTCCTAAGCCAAGTAGATGACTCTATAGTAAGAGAATCCAAGATATATCTACTCTCCACCTCAGCCAAAATAGAGATTATAGGGTAATCACCCTCTTTGAAAACACCTAGCAATCAAATCATAGGCATAACCAATTCGCAAGCTTGAAGCACTAATGTCCTACAACATGCAAGTTTCCTTTTCATAAAGTTCCTTTGAAACCCTAGGGGAGAAAGTAGGAATGGCTAAAGGACTAACAACCTCCACATCATTGTGGATGTTAACAAAGTCAGATTGAATAATTTTATCACTAATCACAAAATTTTTAACTTCTGAAGCTTCTTAAGCAGAAGCTATAGGCACCATATGGTCTATTTTGATCGAAGAATTAACCTTTGGGGGAAGAAGAAAGCCTTTTATCAATCCCCAAAATGAGTCTTCCTCAAGAATAGTTCTATTATCTTTCCTTACAACCTCAGACCCCAATGCCAATAGTATGTCAAGGAGCCACTCATCCAATCATTCACTCCGAGGAGAACAACATCAAAACCACCATCTTCTATGTCAGAATCACCAACATCCTCATCCAAAATGACATTGTCAAATGAGTAAGCCACATCAATCACAACAAGGGTTTTTGAAAAACAACCATTTGAAAAAACAAAACAAAAAAATTGTGTTCCTTAGCCCAGTTGCCACCAAAAATAGAGCCGCTAGGATCACCATTATCACCATGATTGTCTTCATTCGAATTGCCTTCGCTTTCATACTTTCATTTGTCTCTCCTGATGCATAAACCTTTGTTACCACTAGGGTTTAGTGCGTCACTTTCATGATCACCTCCTTTGAAAGGATTCAAAACTTTTTGCAAATAAAGGCTAGCTTAATTTTGCGTGTAAGCAATCTCAATTGTTGATGTGGTAGAGGGCGACCTCACAATGTTTGAATCTTAGTTATTGGCACTACAGGCAAGAAGCTTAACCATTTCACCACAAGGTCTCCTCTAGAAGTCTTAGATTGTCATTCTCAATTAATTTTTATATATTTTTGGGTTCAATTACTTGGAAATTACAAAAAGATTATAAAATTCATAAATTGTTAACTGAGACATTACCAAACATGTGCATTTTTGGTCAATTGTTTTTGATAAAAAAGTAGCCAAAACTAGGGGGTTGATCTGGATTACACAACAAGCCTCAAAGACAACATTAACATCACACAGACAATAGCCAAATGATAGAATCTCAGCCAATCCCTATCTTAACTTTCAAAAAAATAATCCACCTACTATTATAGAAGATCACAAGATTGATGGCAATCTTGTCCATATAACGTCTAAAAAAGCATATATCCACAAAGAAACTAACATTAAACCAACTATCCCTAGTAGTAAGCATATTGTTCATACTGCAGTATTTGGAAAAAATAAAAAGAGTCTTAACAAGCCACACAAGGCTGATGCTGAAATTAAACATAACCAGGATCCAGCAGATCCAGCATCGAAACCTTAAACAAAAATGGAAAAAAACACCCATTATTCATTTTTTCCAACCACCATGTGCTGGGAAAGCAACAGATCGGTCCAATCATCAACAAGGAACTCAAACAGATCCTTCATGGTATCACCTCCCAAGCCTCCTTGGTTCTCTTTGTCCTGATGCAGAAGACACAGAGTAGTGGCTGAGGAATGCTTGACCTTCAGGGCAAATTTCGCAATTCTGTTGACATGCATATCCAGAGAGTCAAGCTTCTTTTTCACACTATTCAGTTCCTTGGAAATAGCTTACAACCCATACATTGAACGACCTCCTCCTTTTCACCACCATCAACAACATTTTGAACGCCCTCGGGCTTCCTCCCATCCTCCACATAGATCTGTTTACCTTTATCATGGGAGGGGGGAAGTAGCAGATAAAGGGGAGGAGTTCTTACTTTCTTCCTGCAAGGTCCTAGAGTCAGGAGCATTGGTGTCCAGCTTAGAAGACTCTAAAACCTCCGTGGCCTCCATGTCATCCTCGGCCTTATCAGTGTCCTCCTTCTCCGGGTCTTCCATATCATATTTTACATAGTTTTTTCTCACAACAAGTTGTTTCATACGGGGTTTACCAACGAATCTATTGGACCTACGAGGGGTCACACCATCTTCCATGTCAGACTCAACTAAAAGGACCTTGGGATCATTTTTGGGTTTTTTGGAGGTGACTTTGGCAACAAAAGGGTTACATTTGTTTTTTCCCCAATTTTAGGAGGGGAAATGAGGGGGGTGTGGCCAAGGGATTGACATGGGGTATTGGGCTTTTTTGAGGTCTTCTTATTTCCTATTTTAGCACTAGTAGGGTCAGCAGAGGGGCCTGGGTAGGAGGGGGCAGGATGGACAAAGATAGGTTTGGGCAGACAGAGGGCCAGATGGAAATTGTAAAGACGAAACATTAAAGCCTAGTGAAGGATAGTGAAATTGCTATCCTGACTCATACATTGCCAAACATCCTTAACAGTGGACTCCAAAGCATGCAGTAAAAAGAAGGGAAAGGAAATAATATCATGGTTACATAAATGATTAAGCAACGAGAAGTGGTAGTAATAGAAAACCCCATATCTCCCTTCAAAGGTAAAATACTTCATGATAATTTTACACACTTGGTCCCATGGATAAGGAAGACAATCTCTGTTGAAGCCCCTCGCAACTTAACAGGCTCCTCACCCTTTTTGAAGAATCTGTTCATGCCGGTTTTGTCAATGACCTTGCTAGTCTTCTTCTATTTCCTTCCCTCGGTAGACAGACCTGTAGCCTAGGCAATGACATCCTCATTAATTTCAAAAGAGATATCACCCATGATGACTCTCCTGTCATTCCAACTATTAACAAACTGCATGGAAAGACTTTCATCAAAGTCAATCATGGCTTCCATGAACGGAAAAATGCCCCCTTCCTTGACATACATCCACACACAAGGGTCATTGCGAATGCTCTCATCAATAATGTCTGGCTCAACTCAGACTAAATCCCCCCATATCAGTTTCCTCCAGATATGTTGGTAAGAAGTGCCAAACTGAATATGGACTTGCAAAGAGAGAAACCTGTGTGAAGAGCAATAATGGCCAACATAATTTTAGACGAAGTGTGATAAAAATGACAATAATTATCATTTATAGTGCTTCCCAAGACAAGTACCCGCTAGCTCCGATAAGCATGCAAAAGGACACCTCTTATCTCCTCCGCCAACTTGCAAAAAGCTTCATTTTGGAAAAATTTCGAACTCCAGTTAAAGCAATAATTATTGTACTTGCCATGGTATATCATAATAATGATTAAAAGATGTAGCTGCAAACCATCGATATCACAAGTATAGGTGGCCAAACACGTCATCGCCAGGTCAAAGCGGTGAAGAGTATGGGGACCACTGTTGGCCACCTTGGCAAAACCTGCCCAATTCAAATTCGAATTTCCCGCCTTCATCATGATCCCCTAGATCCACTTGTAACATAAACCATAACAATTCATTGGTTGGTAAGTTAATTTTGATCTCTCCCTATGAGGGATTTATGTCTGCCAGAAAGCGATGCCAAGTGTCTTCAGCACCTCATACCCTTCATCTCAAGGGCCGCCGCAGCCAGGGAGTTCGCCACCGAATTGCCTTCTCTATAAGTATGTTGAATGTGAAATTCCTCCAGCCAAACAATCATAGACCATATGTCCTTGAGAATGTTGCGAATCATCCAGCTGATCCCAGAAACACCTTTAGTCGCCTCAATGATCAACTTAGAATCCCCCTCAATGACCAATCTTTTAGCGTCAATAGTGAGAGCCAATTTAAGACCCCAAAAGAGCGCTAAGGCTTCAGCCATGTTACTCAAGGTTGAACCAAAATTTCCAGCATAGGCCAAAACCAAATTGCCCAAGTTGTCCCTTATAACTCCACCTCCCATTACAACCCCACTGCGAGCGACACCATCAAAGTTGAGTTTAAACCATGAGGGGGGAGGGGCCGACCATCTAGTGTTGAATCTCTCCAACCTTGTAGAATTGTCATATTGGAGGAAGTTGTCAAGCGAATTCCATATCCTAACCCAACTACAATCCATCTCCAAAGGGGCATATTGCGCCTTTTTCTATTTGTAGACCAAAGCATTCTCCCTAAGAAGCTTCTCCATTGTGTTGATCACTGTGTCCACAGAGTTGTTGGTATCACGTAAGATCCGGTTATTCCTTTCCTTCTAGACGTTCCGACAGATATGAGGAGGGATGAGTTTCCAAAATTGTCTAATCAGGGGGTGAGAAGACGAGCACTTCCAGTTGATGATAAACTACTGCAAGTCTTCTAAGAAGGTCCGAGCGATGCTGAATTTCTATAAGACTTTGTACTAGAGCATGGAGGCGAAGGGACAATGAATAAAGAGGGGATTGATACTTTCCTTAGCGCGATTACATAACACACACCAATTGGCCATCAAAAAGCCTCTCCTCTTAAGGTTATCAATGGTTAGGATCTTCCCATGGAGAGTCGTCCACCAGAAAATTTTTATTTTTGGGATAAGCTACGAATTCCAAACTTTCCTCCAGTTGTAGCAATCATTGGTAGGAGTGATGAGAAGATTGTAGGCCGACTTGACACTGAAGGACCCAGAGGGTTTCAATGCCCAAACAAACTTGTCAGCATGGGGGGATAGGGAATCCTAACCTCCTCAAGAATAGACTCAAGTTCCCCCGCCAAATGACCCAAATGAGTGTTATCCCCCAGGCCATCAACAAGCCTCAACTAGCAGTGAAGGGGGGATATGTAATTCATCACAAGAGGACCAAGCGATTCCTCGAGACTTCCCATGAGGCAACTGAAGTGAGTAAAGGCCAGGGGTCTATCCCCAATCCAGTTATCCTCCCAGAATCTAATCTTCTCACCATTACCCAATTGCCATTTTAGGCCTCCCTTAAGCAGTTTCTAGCTTTTGACAATGTTGTTCTATATTTTAGAGCCTGAAGGGAGGTCATGAGAGGATAAAATGGAAGAAAAGGGGATGTGGTTGAAGTACTTAGCCCGCATAATCTTACACCAATCAGCACTACCCATCACAAGATTCCATCCAATTTTAGTTAGCAAGGCCTTATTCAGGTCCGAAATTTTTCTGATCCCTAGGCCTCCCATGTACTTGGGTTTGCACACCACCTCCCAGTTGACAAGACTGAGTCTAGATTTTTCCTCCATACCCATCCACATAAAACTTCTTTGGATTTTTTCAAGTTTCTCAGCCATAGCAATGGAGATCTTAAATAAGGATAAGAAATAGACAGGGACACCTTGAAGAGAAGCCGACATAAGCTGAAGTTTGTCGGCACTACTCAAAGTTTTGCCTGTCCACCCAACAAGTTTCTTCTGCATTCTTTCCAGTATAGACTCCCAGAACTGGGGGGTGACCTCCTTAACCGTGAGGGGAAGACCCAGGTAGGAATCGGGGAGATTAGCAACACATCATCCAAGAATGTGGATTAGATTATTTTGGAGATTCCTATCCGTGTTGAAAAAATAAATTTTACTCTTGTTATAATTAATAAGTTGTCCTGAGGCCTTGGCGTAATCCTCCAACAAGTGTTTCCATTTTTTAGCTTCAATAACAGACGACTGGCCAAACAAGAAAGTGTCATCAACAAATTGCTGCATAACCACTGGGGGAAGGGTAGAAGCCGCTTTCACACCCGAGATTCTTCTATTCCTGATCAAGTGGGAGAATTTCTGGCTCAAAACTTCTGCCACCATAATAAATAAGTAAGGTGATAGAGGGTCACCCTGCCTTAGGCCCTTCCCAGCCTTGAAAAATCCCCAAGGAGTGCCATTGACAATCACCGAGTAGTGAACACTTTCCACCGCCACCTTGATAACATTGAGGAATCTTTCCCGGAATCCCAACTTGGATAGGACAACATACAGGAAATTCCAGTTAACTTTATCATAAGCCTTAGAGATGTCAAGTTTAAAAGCCATACCTGGGTTGCGACTCTTCTCCATGGAATGAATGACTTCATGAGTAGTTATGACCGCATCGAGGATTTGCCTGCTCAGGAAAAACCCCTCTGCGAGGGGCTAATACATCTATCCAATAGAGGTTTGATTATGTGAACAACAACTTTAAAAAAGATCTTGTAAACCGTATTGCACAGGCTGATAGGATGGAAATCAATTATAAGCTTCGGATCTGGCACTTTGGGAACCAACACAATGAAAGTATTATTCAATTTCTTCAGAAGGTTCCCCGTTCGAATGAAGTCCCTAGTGGCTTCGATCAAATTGTTACAATACCACTTGTATGAGAAAACAGGGGAAATCCAAGAGCATAACAATGATGGATTTCATTATTGTATCGTGCACTAAAATTTGTCATGACTATAACATGGTCAATTGTTACAATACCACTTATATGAGAAAACAGGGAAAATCCAAGAACATAACAATGATGGATTTCATTATTATATCGTGCACTAAAATTTGTCATGACTATAACATGTGCATAGTTCTAATATGTACCTTTTTGGTACGTGGAAGTAATAAGAATGACCACTTATGAGAAGCTTTTGAAAGTATATTAAAATGACCTTCAAAACAAAGATATTGTTCATGGTATGGTTCATGGCAATTATTGTAAGCACAAATATATGTAGTATAGGGGATTGAAGTAAATCAGAAAATAGGCAATCACTGTACAATGTCGTGTGCATCACAAGGGCTTGAAGAAAATTTCAGCAGAAACCGTTATGAATCTTTGAAGGGGCATGCACAAAAGTAGTTGTGTGCTTAACATATTTTAGTCCCGGCATTTAGCGGAGACTAATGTTTTGAGGTAGCTACTTTCCAATTAATTGGTGTTTCGGAAACCGTGCCAATGTTTTTAACCTATGGTCTGGGTTGATGTTTTCATTGAACTGGTTTATCTCCGGATTTTCACTTTTTTTTCTGATTGGCCCTTGATATTTTTGCTGGTGGTTTTATTATTTTTCAATTAACAGTTCTGGGAAAAAATGTTTAAGAAAATGAACAAAGACAGCATTACTCTACAGTCCACATGCCTTGGCTTTGCTTCCACATTTTGCATCCTCAGTACCAAGATTTAGGTACAAGTGTCTTCAGCAAGATATTCCTCATAATAGACACATGGCTTTAGGCCCTTCTTCATCTACCATTGTCCTGGCTGCCGCAAGGGTTTTGTCGGTATATATTTAGCCTAAATTCTATGTTGATGACAGCCTCAGGGTTTTTTCCTAATGTTTTGCTTATAGTTTTAATTCTGTGTTCGTGTGGTCTTCTTGATTTTTGATATTTCCATTACAGTTAATGTATCTAGAAATTTATTATTACCTTTCGGATTTTGCAGTTGCAGGGAAAGTGATACTGCAATTTTAATGGCTGTGGTGGTGATAAATCTGATAGTGTAAACATTCTGAACAAGGAAATGCTAAGATACCAGCTTTCTAGGACCTATTCTCTTTGCCAGATTCTTCTTGCTTTCAATTTTCATATTAATTCAGGTACCTTTTTCTCTCTGTTTTGGGCAAGTGCATTTACAAAGCAGTTTGCATGCCTCAACTTTGCTGTCACACTTTGCATACATACCAGAGAATTTAGGAATCCAATAGCTGTAAAATGAACATTTGCATTCTTCAGTATCCAAAACATCTGGTGGGAGCTTTCCGCTAACAATCTAGGTACCTACTAATGCCATAACAAATGCCTTTGATCAGTCAAAATCAAGGTCACTTATTTTGTTTTATCCTTTCCTTTCATAATTCAAAGCATTCTCTAAAAATAAAGACCTATTGTATTCTGTATGTTATCATTTTCTTTTCCATTTTTAGTATTTGTATGAAGCAGTCACACTGCTATCTGTTTGCAGGTTAGGATACGAACAGTTTAGGTATGGTTACGGTTTAAACTCTTAATAATTGGTACTGAATATAGCGTTGAGCGCATTGATGTTTATATTTTCTAAAAACTCCAACCAAAAATTTTGTAATAGTTTTTCAGCGCGAGGAATTTGTGCTGTAAACCAAAGTTCTATTTTTTTTTAATTTTTCATTCAACATTTTTCAAGATGTCTCTTCTATTATTTAACGAGACAAAGAATTTACCTCAATCTCCTCAGTCAACCAGGAAAGCTACCGATGTCTCTATTAGATACATGGCTATTATATACTAGAGGAATGCTTTTTTCTTAATCAGACATACAAAGATTAAAAGATTGAGGTATTAGGGTTTCCATTGCTCTTAACATTATTATGTAAGATTTCTAAAGCAATTTAAGGTTTCAGTCTTAGAGCAATTTGAGGAGCTCTCCAGACATACAAAGATTAAAAGATTGAGGTATTAGGGTTTCCATTGCTCTTAACATTGTTATGTAAGATTTCTAAAGCAATTTAAGGTTTTAGTCTTAGATCAATTTGAGGAGCTCTCCATTCAAGCAATGAGTCGAATTAAGTGTAACTTAAATCGAAATGAAAACGTATAGAGGAAATTTTGCGCTAGAAATTGTGCTGAGAGTAGTATTGGGAATGTCGAATAACATAAGGGAAGATGACACCACACTTAGGGCACAACCGCAGCTTCACAGTAATTTTTTTTATTTTGGAATAAATTCCAGTATGACAATCATGGCATTGATATTGATGGTGTTGATTCACAGTGGAAATGGAAAAGATATATGGCTTCCATATATGCATCCAAGATCGAATTTGAACAAGCCACATAACTAGTCTTCAAACAAAGTGCACTTATAATACCCAACTAATTCCAAAGTAGTAAGTATTTCAGAATTTAATTTTACTCGCATGACCAATAACAGAAACACAGACTCATATGTGCCCTAAATCATGTATTTTCTCTACTTTTTGGCAGGTGATTTCGATAAAAACACCTGGGAAATGTGATGTGATTAGAGGTAACAGCAGTGACACCACTATTAATTTAGATTGCTCAACTTTTAATTATTTTATGATGTGGAAAAAGGAATATGCTTTAATCTGTTCCTTACACAGACTTTCTTGTCTCAATTCAGGGTAGGATGCATACTCTATAACTATCATTGATATTTGTTAAATTTTGAGGGCTGCTACTATATTTAATAGATTTTGAGGACTGCTAAGAGGCACATCCCTGCTTCTTAGCCTCTATCTTGCTTCCTGTTTGCATATAATTTGATTTGTTAATTTTTCAAAGTTTTCTTTTTCAGATCTTGGCTGTGACAAATCAATTTCAATCACTATTCTTTAAACATAGAACACAAGTCCCGTTCCTGCAAAAGGCAGGGACTCCAGCTGCATTGCAGCAGTTGTTCCAATATGTAATCAGTACCACTTCATTTATGCAGGGAGGACATTTTATTGTTCCTAACCCATAGCAACCATGAGCATCACAAGAGATTGTAGCAATTGGAGTTTCAGCACAATGGAAATTGTTAAAGCTGATAGACACCCAAAAAAACTCATGAGGGAGGAATTTACTATAATCAAAATTTAAGCTTTTGGGGATCAAAAGCTCTTTAAGAAAGGAGGTGCGAATTATATAGATCTAGGAGTAGATTAGTTTAATCATGGATGACATGCACTTCTTAAAAAACAAAGAAAATAAAGTAAAAAAAAGCATTGGAATGGGACTAACCCATGCTTGCAGACCCTGTCATACCCCCGCCAAGTACCCTTTATAAAATACATGATCACATCCCTTAAATTGTAGTCTAAGCGATTTAAAAGCTGGCACCAAGATGCTAGCAAAAGAATTTGATTAAGTTTAAATTAAGATCTTGTCATGGGCAGCAATTAGAGATGAGGATTGTAACCCGACCAAGAGCAGTGATGGTGAAAGGTGGTGACTCTTTTACCATTAAGGTATAAAAGAGAGATCATTTCCTTGGGAAGAGGGCATGAAATGAGAATTGGAAAACAAGAAGGAAATTGAAATAGAAACAGCAATAAATATTATCTTTCAGCCATAATACCAATCTGAGATAAGTTTAAAACTTTAAATATATTATTAGATTATGAATAAATGGATGCATGGATATACTTTACAGAAATTAGTGATTATTGTGAGTAATCCAAATGCTTCCTCTTTGTTATAAATATGTATTTGTATAGTAATCCATTTTGAATTTACGAGAAATGGATTGCAAATAGGAAGGACGACTAGCCTTCCGGGTTCATGAGAGATGAAGGACGAACAGCCTTTATTTTTATCAAGTACACTAACCAGAGATGGAATGGATGACCAGCCTTCCATGCTCATGGGCTGGGGGGTGGAATGAACCAGAAATTCTTCCGTACTTCTGGGCTTGATTGAGCAGGATGGCCAGCCTCCAAGGTAAATTGAGGGATGTAAGGGTGACCAACCTTGAGATTGCAATTTGCAATTGTTTCAAATGAATTCCTAATGAGATTATTATAGGAATATTCTTTGGAATGACTATTCACTTAATTGGATTTCAATATGAATGATGTTTGTGTGATATCATGATGCCAACTAATGCTTTGTAAAAATAAATGTTACCCTGGCTTGTGATTTAATGTCAATTCCAGTGACAAATTTAGTGTGCAGGATGTAGACAGGGAATTCTCTTATAAAGGGCATTTCAATTGGTAAATTTATGCTTTTAAATGTATTACATTTCTTATTTTTAATTGGAATTGTGGTTTTAGGGAAAAATTTAGGAATATCACAAAAGGGGACATGACAGACCCAGGTTGACTCCGCACCATAGATTTGATCCTTGATAGTTGAAAGCAGATTGTGAAACAAACAATTCGACTTTTCTACTTCCAATTCTGTTTTGGATTCCTTTTATTTGACAAGGGGGAAAGATTGAGAGTATTGGTTTTATTATCCATAGTGTTCTACAAAGAGGAGGATTAAAATAGTGTATCATCTAGAAGTTGAGAGCTGAAGTAGAAGGGTTTGATGGAGAATGTAATCCACTTGTATTTGTTCATTTGAGCAACTCTTAACAGGATAAAAAAAACTGGTGTTTGTGTTGCATCTTTTCATTTCAGTAATTCATTTCTTTATGAATGGCTATATAATTCCTCCAAATTAACAGTCATTTATTCAGATCTCTCTCTCTCTCTCTCTCTCTATTCCTTTCCCATTTCCTCTCAAATTTGTTTTTTCCATAGGTTGAAATTTGACATTTCTTGTTCCATTGCACATCAGTAATATGCTTTTTAGTTTTACACAAACATCCAATTAAGTGTAAATGATATATTTTATTTATTAATGTTTTCACACGGTATGATTTTGGGCGTTTTGGATGAATTTTATATTGCATTTCATTGCAGATGGCAAGATGGGATGACATTCTAATGCTTCCGGTGCAAGAGCCGCCCACCATTGTGTTTAACTCATCTGACCTTAATTGGTCCAAGGTGGAAGGTTGGGGTCAGAATGTTGATAATGTTGCCCGCATTCCCTTCTCTAGAGTTGACGACTTTGTGAAGGGAGAATCCTCTAGTACTGAATATCCCACAAAGTTTCGTGTTGAGGCAAGGAGGAAAAAAACAGATTACAGCTCATATAAGCCAAGAGTAGATGGCTATCTGGAATATATCCTGTAAGTGGATATAGAATGACACTATTATTTTACCACATTATAACCAAGATCGTTTACAAGTTGTGGAGGAAATGTGTTTCAATTTACTTATTGAGTTCCGCTAACTTTTTTTTGAATCTTGTTCAGATATTGGTGTTGCTATGGCCCTGATGATCACAGGAAAGGAGGAACATCGCGGCCCAGTAGAAAGTGTATTAAGCCGTCAAAGAAGAAAAGTAGTGCTGGGCGACCACATACAAAGCGAGGTTGCATGTGTCATTTTATTGTGAAACGTTTGTATGCTCAACCATCTGTTGCTCTTATTATATACAACCAACGGAAGCATGTTGATAAGTCTGGTTCTCCTTGCCATGGACCACTTGATACCAAGGCCATTGGAACACTAGCACTATATGCTCCTTACATCTCAGAAGAACTTCGACAACAGATTATGTCAATGCTATATGCTGGAATTTCTGTGGAGAGTATAATACAAAATCACAAAAATTCTGTGGAGAGGCAAGGTGGCCCCTGCAATCGTGATGCTTTCCTCTCTCGCCGTTTTGTACGCACGGTAGAGAGGAACATTAGACGAGCTACACATGAATTGGACTCAGATGATGCATTGAGCATTAAATTGTGGGTTGAAAGTCATCAAAATCAGGTTTTTTACTACCAGGAATCCTCTCAGACTGATGCTTTTATCCTGGGAGTTCAAACAGAGTGGCAATTGCAGCAAATGCTACGTTTTGGAAAAAACAGTCTTATAGCTGTGGATTCCAGTTGTGGAACCAAGAAATTTAAGGTATGCCTATTCTGGTCTTTCATATTTTTTTTATACAACTTAAAGTGTTCTGAAATACGCATAAAAAGTATGACTTCATTTATTTTACATGCAGTATCCAATTTACACACTTCTTGCTTTTGATTCAAACCAAACCGCAATTCCCATAGCATGGATCATTGCTGGGAGTTTACGAAGTCATGATGTTTTCAAATGGATGGGAACGCTTCATGATAGAGTTCGTGCAAAGGATTCTACGTGGAGATTGAATGGCTTCATTATTGATGATGCAGCAACAGAAATTTTTATAATCAGGTTTGTGCCTTTTAACCTGTCATTACTGTTAGCTTATGGTGAAAATGTTTAAGCTCATATGATGTCTGTCCAGGGATGTGTTTCAGTGCACAATTCTGTTGTGCCTTTGGCGTGTACGTCATGCATGGCATAGAAATATTATAAAGAAGTGTGCCAATGCTGAGATGCAACGTGAGATGTTGAAGCGTCTTGGGCACGTCATGTATAATACATGGAGTGGGTCAAATGTCATCAATGCCATGGAAGATTTTATGGAAGATTTTGTAGACCATAGTGCCTTCATGGAATACTTTAAAGCAAGGTGGATGCAAAGAATAGGTGTGTCATCAATATTCTTAATTTTTTATGCATGTCAATACATTATCAACTCCTAAACAATGCTACTGTGGTTTTTTCAATTTATGTCTCCAAACAATCTCCACTCCCAGATAACGCTAATGAATGCAGTTTTTGTTGTTTGTAGAGATGTGGGTGACTGCAATGAGGATTCTACCTGTTGCAAGTCAGGAGACTTGTGCAGCTATTGAAGCATATCATTCTATACTAAAATCTAGGATGTTAAGTGCACCAGACATGAGCACATATCAACGAGCTGATTGGTTGGTACACAAACTGACTAATGAGGTGCATGCTTACTTTTGGGTTGATCAATTTTCAGTAGAAAATGATCTATTTGGATATGCCAGAGATGAAAATTATGCTTCCACATCATGGCGCAAGGCACTCTTAATTGCAGACAGTGATGTTATTTTCAATGAGAAGGATCACACTTCAAAGGTTATTAGCCAAAGTGATCGGACAAGGACATACATTGTTTGGAATCCTGGTTCAGAGTTTGCTCTTTGTGAGTGTTCTTGGTCTATGTCAGGCAATCTCTGTAAACATGTTATTAAGACTGGTATGGTTTGTTGTGATCGTCAGATGGCAAGACCATCAATGGCTCTTAAGACATATCATCAAGCTTTGCTTAGCCTGTTGCACGGTCCACCAAATGGATCAGTTGTTCTTGATAATGCTATCTCACTAGCCATTGGTGTGCACCAGGATCTTAAGAGACAGGTCGAACCAGCAAATCATGGCTATATTAACTCTCTGCTTTCTCCAGTTCCTGTTAAGTGGGTTTGCAAGAAGAGTAGAACTTCTAGACAGAAGGCAAGTGTTGAAAATGGAAATAATAATTCAATATGTGGGCATAGAGTTACAACTGATGCTGACGATGGGGCAATTAATAAAACTGGTTTAGATGAGAATGTTATAACTGATACTGAAGATGGGGCAATTGATAAAACCGGCCTAGATGAGAATGTTATGATTGATACTGAAGATGGGGTAATCAATGAAACTGTTTTAGATGAGAATGTTATGGCTGATGCGGAAGATGGGGCAATTAATAAAATTGGTTTAGATGAAAATGTCATGATTGATGCTGAAGATGGGGTTATTAATAAAACTGTCCTTGATGAGAATGTCTTAATTGATGTTGAAGATGGGGCTATTGATAATGCTGCCTTTGATGAGAACTTCGCAACTGATGTTGAAGATGGGGCTATTAATGATATCGTCTTAAATGGGAGTGCTGCAACTGAAGCTGAAGATGGAGCTATTAATAATGCTGCCTTCAATGAGAATGTTGCAACTGACAGCGAGGATGGGGTTATTAGTAAAGGTGCCTTAGATGATATTGTTACAACTTATGCAGAAGAGAAGGCTGTTAATAAAATACTTTTGGATAAAAGTGTTAATGAAATACTTTTGGATAAAAGTGTTATATCTGTTTCAATGGATTCTGAAGAAGGGGCTATTAACAAAGGTGCCTTGGATGAAATTGTTACAACTTATGCTGAAGATGAGGCTATTTATAAAACTTCCTTAGATGAAATTATTTCATCTTATGCTGAAGATGAGACTATTAATGGAACTGCTTTAGATGAAATTGTTGCCACTTATGCTGAAGATACTTCTGCCTTGGATGATATTGTTACAACTTATGCTGAAGATGAGGCTATCAATAAAACTGCCTTGGATGAAATTATTACAAGTTATGCTGAAGATGTGGGTATTAATAAATCTGCCTTGGATGAAATTGTTGCAACTTATGGTGAAGATGGGGCTTCTAATAAAACTTCCATGGATGAAAATGATGACAGCAGTGTAAAATTGCAATTCTGAGATTTATAATGATGTGAACATGGCTAAGAAGAGCTGTTCAAGTGAGTTTTAATCTGCAAAATGTTTTTGTTTTTTTATTTTGATGAATTACAAGTGCAGAATTGAACTTTTTTAGAATTTTGTTTCACTTTTAATTTCCTAGGTAAAATGACTTGGCTTTCTCTACAGTTGCAGATGAGTGTCTTGTCTGCTAAAGATGGATGCTGCCTCTTTCAATTGCTACGAGTTTTTTCTGCATGGAAAACAATATAACTGTCATTTATCTCTGGAATTCAAGTTTCGGCAGGGGTTTTTCCCAATCTTGAATGGCATATCAGTTTTAAACATTTCTACCACCCAAAATAGTGAGGGCTCTTTAGTTGAAGGCATTGCTTGGTATGGAAGTTCTTTTAGTGCAGTGGTTAGTGGTAGCAATGCTTGGGGAGTTTGAAGCAACAAGAGAAACATGGACAGGAGGCTACATTTTTACATGTACACACTTTTATGTGAAGTATTTTTGCATGGATCTGTGTGTCTAGAATAGCTCCCTTAGGCTTGCATATGCACGTATGTGCCCTTCCCCCCTTGGAAGTAGGGGAGCAAAGCTGCTTTGACTTGAATCAGAATCCTTTCAAATTCAAACATTTTTCTTCTAAAAGGCCTATGGCCATGAAGGATGATCTGTACAAGTGGATTTCAGAAAACTGAAACTTTTTGATCTGGATGCTTTGCATGTTCTCTTTTGTGCAAAGTGATTGTTCATACTGACTTTTGGTTGAGAAGAAAGACAAAGTCTGCGACCTGGGGTAGTACCCTATATTCCTTGGGTAATATGTACCATCCTTGAGGGAGGCCTTGGCATCCCGGATTCTTTCCTGTTATGGAGCATTTTTGTATTGCTACTGTATTGGTAAGGCTTCAAAATCTTGCTATTTGTTTTTGTTATGCTGACTTCCAAAGTACACCATAAATCTTGGAAAATATGTCTACAATGAAATCCCACTGGGGGATCATATCATCATTCATTTGCCAATTTTTTTTTATTGAGATGGATCTATGCAAACAACTTATTGAATTAATATAGATCATGATTGAAGAGGTTAAATGTACCCACGAGAGGACCCAATCTAAATTTGACATATGTTGCTGTTTAAATCAAATTTTGGAGTATGGAGTAAAAGGTAAAGGACACCAGGAAAGAGATCGGTTTGAGAGGCATCACTTCAAAGATAGAAAGCAACTTTCTGAAGGGAAGGCCAAGTCTAGGAATGATGGAAAATAAGAAAAAATATTGTTTGGTGATCTGTTGCCTGAGGAACCAAAATGAGTTTAAAAAGATAATTGCTATTCCCTGAAGAGTATCCTTCTAAGGAGAAGTAGATTCCTCAAAAGTCAAAAGTAACATTTAGATGCCTGGTACCAAAGCCAATAAAGCAAATCTTGCAATGCAGAGCTGTGAAGATAATTGATTTTTATAAACTTCAGCTAAAAGTAATATTCCTGGAAGAAATACCAGCTTAGATGCACAAAAGACTGCAAACAAGTTAAGTATCAGGGTGCTGAGTACAATTATTGTATCGCAAACATATTAAACTTTTTAACATATTTTCCCATGATCAAATGAGGCAACATCTTTCTTTCTTGCCATTCAGAAGCATCAAGTTAACCTCTGGATGATTTGCACAGCAATCCTTAACGAGAATGGGATGGGAGATGGAAGATGGAAGATGGGAGCGATGGATTTGGGCACTGGCTATCCAGCATGTTCGACATGCATTGTGAATGCTGGATAATCAGTGCCTTCAGTGATGACCATCAGTGCATCCTGATGGGTCTTTTATAAAAGAGAAACACTCAGTTATTTCGTTTGGAGTAAAATTGAGTCAGCTATTTCAGAAATACTTAATTCTTACGTAGCTGGAAACAAAACACCCTCTTCTCTCTTTTCATCTTAGGATTCTAACATCCTATCCTCCTGAACGAAGATTGTGCTACCTTTTTGGGGCAGCTTTATGCTTATCGAAAAAGGAAACTATTAAATGGAAACTTCTCACTGATTATTGGATTAAGTTAAATTTGGATGGGGCTAGTTGTGGAAATCCCAAAAAATCGAATAAAGGTTTTGTTTTGAGAAATGCCCAGGCAGGATTGTGTGCTTTATGTTCAAGTTCGTTGAATGACATCAATAATCAAGCAGAAGCCTTGGCCCTCCTTAAAGGTCTTAAAATGGGCAGACATAAAAAATTCACAAATTAATTATAGAGGGAGACTCCATGGTTACTATGCATGCCTTCAAAACGAAACAATCCAACCTTTCAGATTTTTTTGTAGCTGCCAACACGATGAGTTGTCTCCAATCCTTCATAATTATTATTCAAGAGTCTCGTGGCAACACTGGCCCATGCTATTTATACCTCAGCTTTAGCCTCAAGCAGATTATGGCATATATCATTTTATCTACTGCATCAACAAGAACAGCATTCATAATCTTAATGAAAGAGATTGTTCAAACTCAAGGACAATATGGTGGGGCTGAGAAAAAATTTCGGAGGCATGCATCAATTTCTGTAATTATGGAGTTTCTAGGAATTTTTCCATGGCAGATTCTATAGTACTCTCAACATTCAGCTTCTTCTATTACTTGTGATCCATACCTACCAATACTATGCCTCACCAGGAAACCCCTGCTGCCAATGTTCATAGTAAGCAGAAAAGTGTTGTTTAGCCGAAAGGTTGTTTGTTGTTTAGCTATTTTTGGACCAATCAAGAAATATGAAACGTTGTTTGTTGTTTAGCTATTTTTGGACCAATCAAGAAATATGAAACGTTGTTTGCACTAGTTGTCATTATGATTAAGATGTCAGGAAGATACCAAAAGACAACACTTGTGATTAGTGTGGAAGACATTTTTGCAATTTAGCTTTTCTTTTCTTTTCTGTTGGTTTTGGTCTTGGAATATAGTTACCTCCCTTTTTGTAATTGTGATCTTGTGCTGCTTTCTCTAACAGAGGTGCTTCTCTTCTTTGCTCATTCTCTGCATCCTCGAGAGATCTGTTTCGTGTACTTGATCTTATTATTATTAAATATATAGGCTTATGGCTTTTAATCATTTTTTTTATTAAGTTTATAAGAATGATCTAAATACTAAAAGAAAAATTCTATTATATATAAATATTAAAATCTATTTATTAATAAATGAAATTATTGCATTATATTATAATTGAAAAATTAAGATCAAATATTTTGAAAGCGTATTCAAGTTTTGAATCTAGCACATAAAGTTAACCCCTTAAAAGCTATTTTTCTTCAAAATAGGTTTTCCTATTGTTTATAATATAAACAAATCATCATTATTGATGATAAATACTATTATTGATGAATCCTTTATGAGGTTGAAATTATTTCCAAGTGACCCACAATAAACTAATGTCTTTATCTTTTGTAAATTCCTCATATTTCCTCCAAAAACATAAATCTTATAGCCTATGTATAGCTTGATTCTAAATCTCATATGATATCCTATGTATAGCTTGATTAATATCATATCCTATGGTATAGCTTGATTCCAATTACATAATAAATCCTATGGTATAGCTTGATTAGGATATATAATAAATCCTATGGTATAGCTTGATTAATATCATATCCTATGGTATAGCTTGATTAATATCATATCCATAATATATCCTATGGTACATAATATATCCTATGGTATAGCTTGATTAATATCATATCCTATGGTATAGCTTGATTAATATCATATCCATAATATATCCTATGGTATAGCTTGATTAATATCATATCCTATGGTATAGCTTGATTCCAATTACATAAATCTTATATCCTATGTATAATATCCTATGTATAGCTTGATTCCAATTACATAAATCTTATATCCTATGTATAGCTTGATTCTAAATCTCGGTAAACTAATGTCTTTATCTTTAAAAAACATAAATCTTATATCCTATGTATAGCTTGATTCTAAATCTCATATGATATCCTATGTATAGCTTGATTAATATCATATCTTATTCTTATATCCTATGTATAATATCCTATGTATAGCTTGATTCCAATTACATAAATCTTATATCCTATGTATAGCTTGATTCCAATTACATAAATCTTATATCCTATGTATAGCTTGATTCTAAATCTCGGTTAACTAAATCTCGGTAAACTAATGTCTTTATCTTTTGTAAATTCCTCATATTTCATTCAAAAACATAAATCTTATATCCTATGTATAGCTTGATTCTAAATCTCATATGATATCCTATGTATAGCTTGATTAATATCATATCCTATGGTATGGTATAGCTTGATTCCAATTACATATGTATAATATCCTATGTATAATATCCTATGTATAGCTTAATTACATAAATCTTATATCCTATGTATAGCTTGATTCTAAATCTCATACAACAGTTTAGGTTTAGGTTTAGTTTTAGGTTTGGGGTAGAATAGGGTTAGAGTTAGATGAGGGTTACAATTAAGATTCAATTAGGGTTCTAAGATACAACTTGGGGAAGGGAGGGTTAGGTTAGGGATAAAATTATTTTAAAGTTATAGCTAGGATTAGGTTACAAGTAGCTTAAGGGTAAGGATTCAATTAGGGTTAATGTTGGGATTCTAGGATAAAGCTTGGGCTAAGATACAACTTGGGAAAGGGTTAGGTTAGAGATAAAATTATTTTAAAGTTATAGCTAGGATTAGGTTTCAAGTAGCTTAAGGGTTAGGGTAAGGATTCAATTAGGGTTAATGTTGGGATTCTAGGATAAAGCTTGGGCTTGGGGTTTGGGTTAGAATTAGGGTTCAATTAGGGTTAAAAGTTTGGGGTTAGGATTCTATAAGGGTTCTAAAATTAATCTTGAGGTTAGGGTTAGAGTTGGGTTATGATTTAATTAGGGTTACAATTCAATTAGGATTATTAAACCTTAAACCAAATTGAGCTAGGTCCCAAAACCTTTAATCCTATTCAAACTCTAATCCTTATTGAATTATAACCCTAACCCTAGTTGAAACTTGTTCCAAATTTAAATTTAACCCTATTTAAACCCCAATCTTAATAGAACCTTACCAAGTTGAAGTCTACACCTTATTAAACCTTAAACCAAATTGAACCCTAACCCTTATTAAACCTTAACCCAAATTAAGCCCTAACCTTAATTCTAACACTAGTAGAACCCTAATCTTAATTCTACCTTGATTGAACCTTAATCCTAATTGAACTCTTATCCTAACCTTGAACCTTAATTAATTCCTAACCCTAATTGAATCCTAATCTTAACCTTAACACTAACCCTTACCCTAATTAAATGCTAACCTTAACTATAAGTGAACACTAACCCTAATTAAACTCTAACTCTAACCCTAATTAAACCATAACAATTGAATCCTAACCTTAACCCTTATTAAACCCTAACCCAAATTAAATCCTAACTTAAAATGAACCCTAATCCTTATTAAAGTCCAACTGAACCCTAACCCCTAACTAAACATTAACCTAAATTAAGCCTTAACCCTAATCCGAATTGAAGTATAACCTTTTCCTTAACCAAAATTTTAATTCTAAACCAAACTCTAATTATAACCTTAACAGTAACTCTAACTCTAGTTGAAACCCTAACCCTAACCTTAACCCATATTCTATCTCTAACCATAATCTTAAACCTAACCCTAACCTTATCCTTAGCAAAAACTCTAGTTTTGATCCTTACCCTAAGCTTATTCCCAACCCTAACACTAATTCAACCCTAATATCAACCTTAACTCTAACCCTAAAACTAACCCACATTCCATCTATAAGCCTAGTTCCCTAATATTAATCCTAACGTTAACATTGATTATAACCTTAACCCTAACCCTAATTCTATCTCTAACATGAACCCTAACATTAATATTATCGTTAACCCAAACTCTAAATCTAGCCTAAGCTCTAATTGTAACCCTAACCTTATCCTTAACCACACTAAGTGTAACTCTAACCTTAAACCCTACCATAAAACCAAACTAATTCTAAATCTAACCTTATCTCCAACTTAAACTCTAATTCTAACCTTAACCTTAACCCCGTTGATATGTGGCAACTGATCATGCAAGTACTGTACACTCGTAATGTATCCTTGTCGAGGTTCAGGGGCGCAACCTCCGAGGAAATTTATTTGCCATTTTTTTTGTTGAAAAACCGATGTTGAAAAAAAATCTTAAAAAGGCCAATTTTGTATGTTGCCCTAAAAATTGCATTTTATAAGCAATTGGAATGAAAAGGACATTGTAATGGTGCTATATTGTTTTACTGGATAATAAGAAAAGATTAGACGATTGTGTTCTATGGATGTAGTCCATATTGGGTGAACCACGTTAAATCTCTGTGTTATTTGTGTTGAGTATTTTTCTTCATCTTTGTGTATTTGAATATGCATATAATTGTTAATTCACATTTGCTCTGGATCTACCTAAACCCTAACATAGTCTTTTTTCTATATCTAACCCTAATCCTAACCTTAACCTTAATCCTAACCCTATTTTCTAACCCTTACTCTATATCTAACCCTAACCCTAACCATAACCCTAATTTTATCTCTAATTCTAACTCTTATCTCTAACCCTAACCCTAATCCTAACCTTTTCCCAAACCTATCTCTAATTCAAACCCTAACTGTAAGTCTAACCCTAACTCTAATCCATATTCTATCTCTAACCAACCCTAATCATAATTTTTAATCCTAAACCTAACTTTACCTTAAACCCAAATTCTAATTCTAACCCTAGCCCTATTTCTATCTAACCCAAATTCTAATTTTAACCCTAAATCTAATACTAACCCATACCCATATTCTATCTCTTAACCCTAACCCTAATCTTAATCATAACTTTAATCATATCCTTAACCCAAACTTTAATACTAACCCAAACTCTAGTTGTAACCCTAACCCTAACTCTAAGCTTGTCTATAATTCTAACTCTAATTCTAACTCTAACTCTAATGTTGACCCTAGCCCTAATCTTGATCCTAACCCTAACCTTATCCTTAACTCAAACTCTAATTCTAACCCAAACTCTAATTTTATCCCTAACCTTATCCTTAACCATAAGTCTAAGCAAACCTAACTCTAAGTGTAACTCTAACCCTAACCCTTACGCTAACAATAACCCCGACCCTAAAACTAACACTAATTCTAACTTTAACTCTAACCTTGACGCAAACCCTAAACCCAACCCTAACTCTAAATGTATCTTTAACCCTAACCCTAATTTTAAAAACTAACACTAATTCTAATTGTAACCATGAACCTAACACTATGTATGGAAGTTAAGGTAGTAAAACAACTTCCTACACTAATCTTGAGAGGAGGGTAATGTAAAACATTTATAGATCTTTACAACAGTTACATCAACTTAATATAAAAAAACATAAATAACATGCATACCACAACATAGTGATTTGTGTCGAGAAAACCCTTTCAAGGGAGAAAAACGCCACACTCCAAAAGCCACCCAATATATTATTTAGAAATCAACAATAGATTACAATATACTTGCAGAGAAAGCTTCTCATAGAAGTATCACCAACACAAATTCAGAGGCAACTAGGGACAACTTTAAGAAACCCTCCCTAGGTAAAGGTGTAAAATCCTAAGGAATCTTTTAATATTTTGTGGGAAAATATTAAATTTTTTTGGCGATTTTTTTTAAGAGGGAAAAAATCTTAAATTTTGTTGGCGAATTTTTCTTAGTTGCGTAAGAATTATACAAAAATTAAGGCGAATTTTTCATTCTTTTTAGGAAAAAATATTAATTTTATTAGCGAATCTTTTTCTTTTTTTTGGGGAAAAACAATAATTACATTGGCGATTTTGTTCATATTGTATGAAAAATGTGGAAAAATTAAGGCAAATCACTCATTATTTTTGGGGGAAAATAATATTTAGATTGGCGAATTTTTTTTAGTGACATAAAAATTGTAGAATAATTAAGGCTAATCTTCCATTACTAATTGGAGAAAAAAACTAATATAGCAAACACATCACATCTTATCTGTAAGTGTCTTGCAAGTCCGCATGAAATATTTTAGAAAGTTGCTGTTTGACACATATGAAATCTTGATCGAGGATTCTCTGTTATCCTTTTGCATAGAAAACTCAAAACACTGCGTGTGTCAGAGGAAGAAAAATACAAAGGATAACACATATTTAATATTCAATGAGAAGCTACCAATATTAATCTATGTTGAGGTTTGTGAGTCATGTACAGGTGTCAGGACTATTGGAATGAAATCTTTCTTGTGGAATGAGAGAAAAGTACACAGATTAATATAGTATATGGAATAATCCAAAGTATGGACTTGACAGTCAATTGTCGCCACTTCGCAAATCGAGAAACAGGATCATTATTTGCATGTTGCATTTTAGAATGTAGAAGATAGAAGTTATATCATTCGCATGTTGCATTTTAGAATGTAGAAGATAGACATTTTCTAGAGACAAGCTTTTAGGAAGTGTTGTTATTTTGCTTGCAGAGGTTTTAAAATGAAGTGCATAGAAGGTGCAGCTGAATTCTAGCATAAGGAGATATGGCTGAAGGTTTGCATATGCCATTAAGTAAAGAAAATTGATGACTTACCTTGTAGCCAGAGGGTTATTAAAATAGCCAAAGATAACTAGAGGGTTATTAAAAGACTCAAGTGCAACTGCAGGCTTCAACTGCAATTGCAAATAATTCTGATCTCTCTAGAAACCGCCATGTCCCCCTTATAATGGGTAGAATGCAGAGAGAAAGTTGGGTGAAGACACAGGAGATGCGGTTTTGGAGTCAAGCATCCCTGCTTGATCAAAACTCTCAAAGTTCTCCTCTACCAAGAAATGCAATGAGAATCTTGTATCCTAGTATTCTCCGCATCAATAACCACAAATGTGCGATAGTGGCATGACTCATAAGGTAGTTCACATTCATGGAAGCTTTCTGTGTCTCTAAACCAAAGATTTCATGAATACTGGCCTAGAGGTTTTACAACATTGCACTACATGTTACACATTCTTGTAAAAGGCTGGTAGCTTGTTGTATTCCTTATGATTATAAAAGGAATATCAAGGTCGTAAAGAAAGATTCTGTAATTTTCTCATCTTCGGGGAGAGTAGAACTAGAAACGGGGCTTTGTCTTGTCTAGTGTGTAGGATGGTTTCATGGTGAAAGAATGTAAACTTTCTTTCAGTAGTTTTTCAATTAGTTCATGAATAGACTACTATATTTATTATTGTTGCTAACATTGTCTTCATTTGTACTTTCAAATATTACATGAATGGTGAATCATAATATTAAGGATATTTTGATTTGTCTTGGAAATTTCATTGTCAATATTTGACTATGTAGTGTGAATGTGGATTTCCTTCAAGGAAGGAATTACATTCTATTTGCAAGTAATTGTAAGTCTAGAGTAATGTAATGGATCTATAAGAATAATTTGTGCAACTACACAAGTTGTGTTAACACTAGGCATTAATGCTCAAGTGACTCACTATTATGAAATTATTTGTTGATTGGGTTTGCATTCTTGATCTCATATTCGACTTTGAGATGTGTTTCATAAATACATCAAAATCAAAGTGCAATTTCCTTTGTTTCAGAAATCCATCAAAATCAATGTTCAATTAAATGTAGAATTATTAAGGCGCATCTTTCACATTTTTTTGGAAAATAACCCATATAGAAAGTGTACTGCATATCCATTAGAATTAGAAATGTACTTTTTAGCACATATGAAATCTTCATCTCAGATTCTAAGAGATCTTTTTGCATAGAAAACACTCCTCTTTTTAGAGGACTTTATGCTTGTCATTTTGATGAAGAGTTGCATGGGTACGAATGTTAGCTTGTTCTTTAAGAAAATATTGAATTGGCAGTTAAATGATTATAGTAGACTGATGAGTTTTGTTCCTTTCATTAGGTGGCATGAAGAGTTGCATGCTAGCATGGAAAGTTCTGATTCTTTGGAAAGGCAAAAGGGTGAAAATGAATATTTAGAACTTCTAAATTTAGAGATTCGAGGTTTTTCATAAATTGGTAGCAGTTGAGTTGATCAAGAAGAATTACAAATATTTCCCTCTACACTTGTTCAAGAATAGTATCAGAAATGGAATGCCCATATGTAGATGTTTCCTGTGCATTCATAAGATATAGGTTTAATGACATCAGGTGGAGAATATTTCAGGAAGGCTGTGTTTATAGTAGAAAAACATTTGTAGCTAAAGGAACTTTCAAATCAGAGGAGGTAGCTAAAGGGATTTTCGAAGGCCATCTACAACGGGAGATGGCCTTTCCCTAGATACCTACATTCACCCCCTCATCTCCTAAAGCCGAAAAGCGAGAGGGAGCGGGGAGGAGAACAATGAGGACAGGGAAGAGTCGGCTCTAGCAAAGAGCCTGTTTAGTTAAAATTGATAACTAAAGCCGGACCCCTGTTCTGATTACAATACCCATCTTTGGAGCTTATCTAGTAGTTTTTGTGGAGCTTGTCCACTAGTTTTTATAGCTAGAATCTTGCATCGGTAAAACTACTCTAGTTTTTATAGTTAGAATCTTGCATCCATAAAATTATTAGCAATGCGATGTTGGCACGACTCAAGCAGTTGAATTTCAACATTATATTCTTCACCGTGGTCCATGATAGTTTCATGATAGTTTTAGTCATATGGTTTGATAAGTTATCGTGTTCTATTTTAGGTTTCATATTGGGAATATATCATTTCCATGCATATAAAACAAACATATGTCAAATGAGAACATGGCAGTTGTATATAGCATAAAGCTTGTTGCATTCCTTACTCTTATAAAAGGAATTCCAAAGTTGTAATTAAGAGAATTTTTTGGAGAGAATCTTGGTCTCTTTGGAAAAGGGTATAGTAGTAATGTCTAAGTTAGAATGTGGAGTCTTCCACAGTGAAAAATGTATATACTCCTTCAACAATATTAATTAGTTTATGATCTGTCATGACAATTACTACAAATATCGTCTATAGAATGTACTTCTTGATCTCACATGAATAATAATATCAATGGTTTTGTTATTTGTCTTTGCAAATCTCTTGTGAAAGTGAAATTTTGTTTGTGGGTTTATGTACTTGTATAAAAAAATAGAAAAAAGAAGAAGATATATACTATTAATATATCGCGCAAGGCAACTAATGGTAGGTGTGCATTTAATGAGACATTAATGCTGAAGCTGATCGAATGTCTTTAAATTGGACATTGGGGTATTACCGTATTTTCACATTACATGTTTGAGTTGGAAACATTGAGGTGGGAGTGATGGACACACCAATTATGCTTAGGGAAATGAAACCACAGACATCGTTTGTAGGTGAAGTCACATATAAACGATTAGGGAGGGTCTTGGTGAATGGCCACCCGTACATAATGCATGCAGTCAAGACAGTGCTAGTGTTGGAGTTTCTGATGGTGTATCACATGCATAGGGCCAGTTCGAACATTTTGACATTTTTTCTTGCCATGCTGTTATATGTCAGGGTTTCAAGGAGTGGGTGAAAAAACTCACCTAGATGGTGTTCGAGCATGCATATTTGCATGACATTGATGCGGTCATCGATAATGTGGATGAGAACCTCCTCATTCCCCTCCCACAAAACTATTACATTGGAAGGGTTTTTAAATTTCCATTTGTGCAAACACAAGATGCACAGTTGTTGCAAGCAAGAAGGACTGATATATTATTCAGTATTGATTTCCTCATGTATGTAGCCAAAATCAAGGAACCCGAGGAGGATGATTGGCATTGGGACTACCTGACCATTGAAGGGTTGGTAGATGAAGATGAAATTGATGAGGAGGATGCAGTTGAGATTGTAGGGGCATTGGAGCTAAGGAGTGGAGAGGAATGGATTGAGGATGACAGACTTAGTGTGGAGGAAATTGCAGCAAGCAAAGCTCATGCTAACTACGGACAAGATTGCTTGCTCATCTTACAAGCCAAGAAAGTTAGGGAGGAACGTGAAGCTGCAGAGGCAGCAAGGCGGACTGGGAATGTCTCCTAGCTCTCAAGTATGGTGCAGATGCTTCGTTTTGTTTTGATGCTTGAATTTTGTTTTGTGGGTTATGGGTTGTTATGGGTGATCATTGGAAATGCTACCGGGAATGTATTTTTAGCTACAACCAAATACTGTTGTATCTTTTTTTTAATCTTAATATAATGGGTGTTGGCCCTACCCAGCTATTCACTTATCAAAAAAATAATGTTCAAAGGATTTATTTTGGCGAATCTTTCATTATTTTGAGAGAATTGGAATATATTATTGTGGAGGCGAGAAAAGCGAGATTGGGTGACTAGGACCTAATCCTACTTTTGCTAACACATTGGGAATACGAAAGAGCCTAGGGAGGTAGATCACTTTGGCTACTTCTTGTGAGAAAGAGAGAGCCAAGGATTACCTCTTAGGGTTTCTATTCCTCTTGTTGCAAATTGTATACACCTAAAAATGGTCTGAAGATAATTAATTAAATAAGCAATTATTTAATTAATCCCCCTTCCTAATTTAATTGAATTCATTAGCAATTTGATTAAATCCCTTTTATCTACTTATTAATAAATCTAAGGATTTATTTAATAGGTTAATTTCAATAGTCCCCCTTTTTTTGTTTTAAGTATCATAGAATCACAAAGCTCATTTTTTGCTCATTCGAGCATCCACGTTACAAACTTATTACAAATACTAGCTCCTTTCGAGCAAACTTATTACAAATACTAGCTCCTTTTGAGCACCAAACTAGAAACAACAATTGGAAGACCAAGGGTCACAACTTAGAAATCTACTTTAAACAACCAATGGAAGACCAAGAGTCACAACTTAGAATTCTACACAAAGGTGTCCCTCATGGGAGTTGAACTTGGGTCTCCACATTGAGAACACAATGCTTTAACCAACTAAGATCAACCCCTTGGACATTAATGTTGTCCCCTTTGATTAATTAATCCAAATTATTTAATCCTCCCCCCATTTAATTAATTTCTTCTAATCCCCTAATTAATTAAAACAAATCAATTTATGAGTTGTTGAAAGTTAATTAGCCTTTTCCTTTTATTTGAATTTTTAAATTCAAATTACCCACATGCCTACTAACTTCTAACCACCTAACCTAACCATCCCACTAACCAAACCCATTTCACCTAACCCTCGGTTTAACTAACCCTATCCTATCTTGCACATCCTAACCTCCTTATCGTAACCTCCTATGGTGTGGATATTTTCCCCTTGAGACACATGGCATTTTGGCCACATGTCTCCTCTCTTGGACACTTGCCCTCTCATGAGAAAGGCTCCTTGATACTTGTCACCACAAAGATGACAAGTGTCTCTCCCTCCAACCTCTTCTCCAACCTCCTCCAATTTCACCCTTGATATCTTCAGACTCAATCTTGACCGTTGATTCCTGCCACCTCACCCCTGGCCTTGGAAATCCTATAAATATCCCCCATTTTGGAGCACAAAGGATCCTATCTCATATCAATTTAAGCATTTTTACTATAGGCATATCCATTCTAGCATATCAGTTGAGTATTGTTATTATAGGCAATTGCATCTTAGATCTAGCTTAATTTGATCATTTTCTAACATAATTGTTGAATCATGTAGCTTAATCAATCTCTTTTCTGGCTTAATTGCATCATCATCATAGCTTAATCATGCATATCATTAGCTTAATTAGACTCTTGGATCAATCTAGCATAACCAATCTCATCTAGCTTGCATATCATCATTTCAAGTCCTCTATTTAGGTGTAGTCAAGTCACTGGAATTGCTTATCCAGATCTGAGAGAAAATCCACACTCGCATCTCTTTGGAGGCGATAGGTCACTTTGTCATGGTTTATCTTTCATTTACTTTTAATTTGCTAACCATGCTTGTAATGATCTATTGAGTGTTTGTGTTGTAGCTACATGTACCCCACTTCACACACATGACATTTTGGCACCCACTGTGGGGCCGAAAATCTTATTTTTGGCTTCTTTGCATCATCAAATTTTCAATCTCGCAGGTTTCTGGCCGGGTATGTTTCAGAATCTTGTATGAGTACCTTTATAGTACCGTACGAGTTTTTTTGTGCACTCATATGGGTATGTGAGAATACTTGTACGAGCAGGTGAGAATACTGGTACAAATTTCTGCTTTTGTGTTTTCAAAACAAATTACATTTAAGGATTCTCATGCTTCAATTTGGCTATTACTAATGCTAACCCTGGTCTGTTTGTGATTTTGCTAGCATCTTAACTGGTTTTTGCAGGACGATTGTTGAAGATTACGCTTGTCAAAGCTTCATTTCATCAAAACAACATGACTACTAACGTATCTATTTTACAGGTTGCTTAAGGAGAACTCAACCAAACTTTGTGTCTTGTTTAAGTTTTCTAGGCACACTTATTTTTCTAATTGTAAATGAACATCTTGTTTTCTATGTCTGAGAAGTTGTCTAAAAGGTAGGAGATTATGCTCTTGTCCATTTGGACAATCAAAAATCCTGACCCTTGAAGCGCTTCTATGTTTGAGATTTGATTACCTTTAGCAGGCCTGTCATAGTGGGAAAAAGTAATCACCCTATGAGAACGACCCAAGTGAGTACAACTAGACCTAAGCTTTCCGACTCACTCTAAAAAATAGGCCTCTCGGGATTAAAGTCTCAAAGGATGGGATTATTTGAGTTTTCTCTTTTGAGATCTCTCATATCGTACATTTAGTAGGGCCTCGCGGTCTCAATCACACTTGCGTGACTACTTCTTGTTTCAGTACCTTGTTGGGCTATAGGTCTCAATCATGCTTGCATGACTGCAAGGGGTAATTTCAAACGGAAACCCTTACTACGAACCCTAAGATAGAAGCTACCCAATTCACCTCCGAAAGGGGGATAATCTTTGTGCAAGAGAGATAGTAACTCTCCTAAGACACTTGCCATATCGTGCCCCCATTAGCATTTGGAGTCGAATAATACGACACTGAGAATCCATTGTGTGAGACTCAGCGGCCGTATTTTGATTAGCTATTGGGTTGCACCTAAGTTTGCAAGCAAAGGTTTTCTCTCTCAGCCAATCTCCTTAAGATTTAGCATGCTGTGCTTGAAGTCATTTATCATATCACGTGTTTGCTGTGTCTTCATCCCTAAAGCAGAAAATTGGACATCTACAAAACTGGAAAACATAAGCAAAACATCAAACTTCATTGATAAAAAATCTGTCCAAATAAATTTTTTTGTCTCTGTTTTGTCCTCAGTCGTACGAGCTTTCTAGTTTGTCGTACGAGAAATCTAGTTTATCGTTTGGTTTAGTGAGAATTGTCGTACGAGTCATTTTTGCAGAGGCCTTTTTGTTATCTTTTGTTGTTTGGTTATGTGGTAAGTATCGTACGAGTTTGTGCCTTTGTTGTGCGAGAAAAGTATTCCTGATCTAAAGGAATTGTGATATACCCATCAGAGTAGGACCTTTGTAGAAAGACACAACATGCCAAGTTCTAGACTTGGATTTATCATACAACATACTCTTGGGAAGACCATGGATACATGACATACAAGCTATTCCATCAACATATCATCAGTGCCTGAAGTTTCCATATAATGGGCAGGAAATCACGATCTCAGCAAACTCAAATCCATTATAGTGCTGTAGTAATATGAAACCGGCTCAAGAGGTTATTGTTCCAAACAACAGGGAGACATTATCGTCAAGCACACAATCTCAGGGAAAATCATTTGCCTCAATTTTTTCAAGCATGGAAAAACAAATGCAACTAAGAGATCTATGGAACAGAGAATATTCAATATCACAAGTATCACTCTCTCTTAAGTCTTATGAAAAACCATCAAAATTTAACCAACAACCCCTTGTGAAAAATATTCCTATATTTGATGGAGCATTTATCAGTGTTGGGACATTATCAGAGGAAATAGAAGACAAAGATGTGCTACAGACAAAGAAAAGAGAAGAAGGTATCTTAGAACCTATACAACCTCATACTCAGCAGGCTATAGACAAATCAGGCTTAGGGTACAGACAAGTTACTCTACCAGAGGACACATCTTCTAGACAACAAACAAATGAATATGATAACAGACAAGAGCAACTTGCAATTGAAAGGGAAGAAGAAGATGTAGATGTTGATGTAGTTCATGCGTATGCGGGGAAAACGTTAGGAATTAGCTCACTTGAATTAGGATCACATTTTGTTGACTTGGACTTAATCGAGGACGATCAGGAGCTACTTGCGCAAGGTCATTCAGACGACAGTACCGTTCTAGACATTGAATTACATATCAAAAACTTTGACATCTCTATCATGACCCCTAATATCTTTGAAACAATTAGCCCTGAGGATCCTTTACCCTTAATCCATCCTGAACTTATGGACTAGGAAAATGAAAGACATACCACCATTGATACCTTTCCTAATGACCATGCAATATCGTTATATCTTAATGCAATCGAACCCACAACTACTTTCACCAGGTTTTTCAACAATGCATCTTCCAACCAAGTGGGTGCCAAATCTCCTAGTCACAAAAGTGAAAATAAAGAAAACAATATCAGGTCTAATGCTGAAAACCATTTATTAGCAACATTAGACCGCGAAAAAGTAAAAAGAAAGGACACATCTAATGGTGAAAACCTCCTCAAGGCACCGAAAGATGGGAGATTTGACACCTTACCTGAATATTATCAAGAGAGGTCATCTATCCTGATGGAATCGACAAAGGAAGTTACCATTGGCACAACTAATCCATATCCAACAACTTCTCTATCAGAACAAGAAAGGCAAAAATATTTGGAACCCTTCAAAAGGAGACAAATCAAAAGATGGTCATATGCAAAAATTCCAGGGTTAGATCCATATCTTATAATACATCACCCGAATATAAGTCCAGGAGCATGCATCAATAATGGAACACCACATGGATTAGGAGAAGGTATTCTATTCATCACACCATAAGGTCATACGATTCCAAAAGAATACAAATTAAGTTTTCCATGCACCAACAATACAACAAAATATGAAGCTTTGGTTACAGGTATCAAAATGGCTATAGAATGGAACATTACACAACTTTAGGTCTTTGGAGACTCTCAGATCGTCATCAATCAAATCAATGATGATTTCCAAACAAAGGATGAAAAGCTAATGCCTTATAAGAAGATGGTTGATGATTTCAAGAAATACTTTGTCAAAATAACTTTTTAGTAGATTCCAAGGAATGACAACAAAGCAGCAGATGCCATGGCAACACTTGCTTCTCTACTTCAGACACAGGAAAATCAAGAGCGTTACGAATTCCTGGTGGAAGAGTTGTTTTATCCTACACATAATTGTCCCGATTCCCAAACTATCTATTACCTTGTTGGGCATGATTCCTCCCGCTATGGCCAAACTTACACATACCTGAAAGATAATATCCTCCCTCCCGACTTATCAAAGGAACCAAAGAGAAACTTTATTCGCCAATCCTCCCATTATACTCTCGTCGTGGATACCCTTTTTAAACGAGGTCTGGATGGTACTCTTTTACGATGCCTCAAGCAAGAAGAATATGAGAAGGCCTTAAATAAAGTCCATAACGACATTTGTGACACTCATTCAAGTGGTCTTACCCTTTCGAAAAAACTCATACGCTTGGGCTATTATTGGCCAACTATGGAACGAGATTATTTTCAGATAGCTAAAACATGCAAACAATGTCAGATCCATGGGAATTTGATTCATGCACCAACATAAGAACTTCATGCTTTGGCAACATCTTGACCTTTCTGCCAATGGGGTCTTGATCTTGCAGGAAAGATAAATCCTTCTTCATCCAATGGTCACAAATTCGTCCTTGTCGCTACAAAATATTTCACAAAATGGATTGAGGCAGTACCTCTCATCAATATCATGGGAAAAGAAATTGCTTTATTTATCTTGAACTACATCATATGTCGCTATGGCATACCCATGACCATTATCACTGATAATGGGTGACCGTTCAAGAATCAAGATGTACAAGAGCTATGTGAAAAATTCAAGATCCAACACATATTTTCCACACCTTACTATCCCCAAGGGAATGGGCATGTAGAAGCTTCAAACAAAACTATTTTGAAAATCCTCAAAAAGACAGTAATGATGCTAGTAGAGATTGGCATATTCAATTGAACCCTGCTCTATGGGCCTATCATACCAATATCCACACACCAATAGGTGCCACACCTTTCTCTCTTATCTATGGATCAGAAGCAATATTGCCACTTGAAGTAGAGATACCTTCTCTACGAGTATCATTAAATGGTTTTATCTCAGATGACGAACAACAAGTATCTAGATTGCAAGAGTTAGAATTGATCCATGAACGAAGACAAAATACGTTTGATCATTTAAAGGTATATCGACAAAGAATGTGCCACATTTACAATCACAAGGTCAAACTGAGAGCATTTCAACTTGGAGAAGTAGTACTAAAAGAAAATCCACGCAACCAGGCAGATTGGGAAAAGAAAGGGAAGTTTGAACCAAACTGGTTAGGTCCATTTGTGGTCACAATAGTATTTGGGTCAGGAGCATATCAACTATCAACATAGGACGAGGATCAACTTGAGGAACCCATCAATAGTATGCATCGGAAGAAGTTTTATGTCTGAAAAAGTAGAAAAATCCAAAAACAGTGAAAAAGCAAAATGATCCAAAAACAGTGAAAAAATAGAAAAAATAAAAAACAGTGAAAAAGCAGAAAAATAAAAAATGGTGAAAAATCAGAAAATACAAAAACAGTGAAAAACAAACAAAAAAATCAAATATGAGAAAAAGTGCAATAAAAACAGATGGTGAAAACCTAACAAACATGCGCTATCTGTCAGCTAGCTCTTCCATCTATTAGTTCATGCATCCTTCCGCTTGCATTCATTTTCCATCAGCGATGCTCATATCCATAATAAGCCTTTGTACATACACAAACATCACAACTGATTTCTCGCCATGGTTTGGATCATTGGGTATATCATAATGACTTTGTTTCTAGACTGGGGGAAAAATCTTGACTCTAGTCATCGTTTTGAGCTTAATCAAATAGGTAGAACAATAGTTAGGCAACACTTATCAAGCGAAAACTGAGACACATCCAATGTTGAACATAAGATCAAGTTGTCAACCATCAACTATCAAATATCAATGTAAACATGACAAACACATATGAATGGATGATATCTTTTGACTAATGATTTTTTAACACTTTGACAATAATGGTTCAACTATTTTATCTTGATTTTTCACTATCATTATTTTTGAGTGACTCCAGGATGTCTTTGACTAGAGGAACAAGGAAGGAACATGGTATTTTCTTGTCCGTTGTCTATAAATTAATCGTTCATATGTGCAAAGTTATCTCAGGACATTATCATCAGAGTATCATAGAGAACATTTCGGACTTGTATATAGAAATGGTTAATACTGTCTGTTTTACGCAAGCAACACTCAGGTCATCTTGGTTCAATTATATCTTGATACTTGTGCTAACTTGCAATATCAAAATCTAGGAAAGTAGTGCTCAGGTCATCATGGTTTAATTATACCATTGATGTTTGTACCCACTTCCCACATTAAAAAAAAATGCTCAATGATGACAAAATGCAATAACCCAGTGACTGGTCCGATCGTAGCTTTGCATTTCATTTGCATTTGCATTTAGTTTGCATTTCATTCTTGCATGTGACCACAAAATCTCATCTTATCCAAGGCCAAATATATCGCAGGAATCATCAAAGTATCATCATAAGTGTATACACAATCAGACCGATGACTCATCTCTCTCCAGATATTGTTGACCCAACGCAAATCTTATGCTACCCCCTCAAAAGAACCCACATCAACATATCTAAATCTTCTTGCAACCTAATATCAATAAAATGTCAGTTTTTTATCCAATCAACCTTATCAATTCTATCAATCGATCTCATCTGATCTATTCTATCATGTCTTATACAAGATGTATCTTTCCATGAACCAGATGTTCTGATCGAGTCTTATACAGGATATATCATTCCTAAAACCAGGCGCTTTGATCATCTTTGTCTTATACAAGAAGTGTCATTCCTGAAACCAGACTAAATCTCGATCTTATCAATCTAATAAATCTTGTTGGATTCTATTAAGCTTTATCAATCATCACATCAAGAATTGCCTCATCGTGATCAAAGAACTTGCACTTTCATCAATCAACATTGCATAAATCAAATCATTTCTAATCGGGAAATCAATTTCGCAACGATCCAAATACTCCAACAGTCAATTATCTCAATTGATCTCCCGAGGGGGCATCATCGTACCACAATTTATCAATCAATATCTGGGGCATCCTATCGAGCCGATATCATCATCAAAATGAGATTATTCTTTGAATCAACGTGTCAGCACACCTCACTTCAAAGAGGGGCAAAATGTATACAGCTAAAAATGGTCTGAAGATAATTAATTAAATAAGCAATTATTTAATTAATCCCCCTTCCTAATTTAATTGAATTCTGTAGCAATTTGATTAAATCTCTTTCATCTACTTATTAATAAATATAAGGATTTATTTAATAGGTTTATTTCAATAGTCCCCCTTGATTAATTAATCCAAATCAATTAATCCTCCCCCCATTTAATTCATTTCTTTTAATCTCCTAATTAATTAAAACAAATCAATTTATGAGTTGTTGAAAATTAATTAGCCTTTTCCTATTATCTAAATTTTTAAATTAAAATTACCCACATGCCTCCTAACTTCTAACCACTTAACCTAACCATCCCCCTAACCAAACCCATTTCACCTAACCCTGGGTTTAACTAACCCTATCCTATCTTGCACATCCTAACCTCCTATGGTGTGGATGTTTTTCCCTTGAGACACATAGTATTTTGGCCACATGTCTCCTCTCTTGGACACTTGCCCTCTCATGAGAAAGGCTCCTTGACACTTGTCACCACAAAGATGACAAGTGTCCCTCCCTCCAACCTCTTCTCCAACCTCCTCCAATTTCACCCTTGATATCTTTAGACTCAATCTTGACCGTTGATTCCTGCCACCTCACCCCTGGCCTTGGAAATCCTATAAATATCCCTCATTTTGGAGCACAAAGGATCCCATCTCATATCAATTTAGGCACTGTTACTATAGGCATATCATTTGAGCATTGTTATTATAGGAAATTGCATCTTAGATCTAGCTTAATTTGATCATTTTCTAGTATAATTGTTGAATCATGTAGCTTAATCAATCTTTTTTCTAGCTTAATTGCACCATCATCAAAGCTTAATCATGCATATCATTAGCTTAATTAGACTCTTGGATCAATCTAGTATAATCAATCTCATCTAGCTTGCATATCATCATCATTTTAAATCCTCCGTCTAGGTGTAGTCAAGTCACTGGGATTGCTTATTCAGATTTGAGAGCAAATCCACACTCGCATCTCTTAGGAGGCGATAGGTCGCTTTGTCATGGTTTATCTTTCATTTGCTTTTAATTTGCTAACCATGCTTGTAATGATCTATTGAGTGTTTGTGTTGCAGCTGCAGGTACCCTACTTCACACACACAACACAAATGATGAGAAAAACTAGGGTTTGAATGATCAACTAGACTTGGAGATGAAGAATAAAGCACAAATGAACTTGAAATTGTACAAACTTGCAGATCTGAAACTGAGATATTGAAAGCATGAAAGGGGGAGAATTTTGGATGTGTACTTGATGCTACAAACTGATCCAAACTGACCAGGATCAGGGTGCCATGCCACTGTCCCTGAGAATCTGACAGAAAGCTGTAACTAAAAGACTGGAAATCTGATGACCTGAGGCTGCAACTTGTCAAATTTCACCGTAAAATGGAGGGACCAGGGCACCACGCCCCTGTCCTAGGTAGGACCAGGGTACCACGACCCCATCCTTGATATTTTTCTACAAATTTGAGACTTCTAGGTGGTTCCAGTGCCTTTTCCCGATCTTGAACTGCCTTCGGGTACCTGTTCCTGCACATGTAATGATCCCCAATGGAGAGATATTGCCACTAGATCTCCTATTACTCTTCAATGTCTTCAAGGCTCCTAATTGATGATGAATGCTTGACAAATGCTTAATGAACGCTGTTGAATTTTGTTGAAGACTCCACATAGGCTTCTCTTTCACTACATAGAAGGTTCCTTATGCTCGCCCCAACAGCCTGCTCTTAGATTCTTAGATCTGATCCCTTCAAATGAAGAAAGATAAATCTTATGTATGAAACCCTAGATCTTAATTTTGACATAATTATGTCTTTAGGATGACCTAGGAATTGAATTTCCCGCCAATCTCTTGGGGTTAAGGATTATAATATCATAGAATTATGCTCTTGAAATTTCAGGAAAAAAGCCAAGGACCATGTGCACTCTCGCCACGGTCTGACCAAATTTTCACCAAATTTTCAGGACCGTTAGATATGATGATATTAGAGTGAATCCCAAAGTTACAACTGATTTCGAGGTGTTTTGATATGTGAAATCAAGCCTTAAAGGTCGAAATAAGACATACTTAGGGTTTATGATTAATTGATTTATTGAAGAATAAAATGAAAAGGGGCACGCTTAGGGTAAAGGGCCCAACTTTATAACATGTAAAGTGATGAAGCATGACTTTAGATTTAATTAAATTAATTAATTAAATGCTTAAAGGGAAATTAGAAATGCAAGATGCAAGACACACGAAGGTGAGTGCTAACCTAAGTGTGAAATTGTACCACCCTAGCAAGGGTGTACAATTTAGAACACTACAATTATAATGGGTGTTGGCCTTGCACAACTATTTACTATTTGGGTTTATTAGATTGTCACTTTCCGGACCTACCAATAGGTAATGTGATATTTTATCGATTTAAATTGTCAAAAAAGTTTACAAAAAGATTGGAGTCATCAAATAACCTCCATCCAATCCATCTATCTATACCCACCACCACCAAAGCCAACTCTGAAACAAACCCTAATACCCACCTCCCATCATTTTCTTTTGAGATCTTTGCATGTTACCTTCAACTCATCCTCTTGCCAGTGAATAAAGGGTAGTGGGTCTGCAGGCTCCACCGACCCTTCAGAAATGATGAAACCCACTCTTGGAACAACCCACTCCCAAATTGAATCCATCTCTCCTACGTATTATGCCGCAATTAAAGTTTGCAAGGCCCTCTTCACCTTGTCCACATCCTCTTCAAATTCTAATCCCCATGCTCTGCCATCAATGTGTTGTCCGAGATTTGTTCTACAATCAATCCGCATGATTTGACATTAATTCCACCTCTATAAGTGCGAATGAGGCACTTTTTTACTTTAAATTTATTTATTACTTGGATTTAAATACTAGATTAATTTATTCAGTTATAATATTAAACTACATTAAATTTTATCTTTAATTTTCTTTCGGCTTTCCATACAATGAGCTGCAAGTGCTAGTTAACTATAAGTCTGTAATTAATTAATCAATCAACTTAATGACCATTGGATGATCGCGAATCAATGACATAAGCTCTATTTCGGCCCGAAGTTCTGAAAGACAAAGATTTCTTCAAAAAGTCACCAGAATAGAGATAGGTCTGAGCATTGTCTAATTAACTATTATAAATTGTATACTTGATTAATGAGGAGGATAGATTGGGCCAACCCTTTCTGACGTGTCCTTTGACCTCCAACATGCATAATCTTATTGGTCCACTTAAGAAGAGTGTGACGCCAATAGGGCCCATGTGGCATGTGTGCAACATGGTTGCAAATTCATTAATTTTAATTTTTATTATATTTATATTGTGAGTGTGATTCTCACCATGGTTTTTCCCACACTGGGTTTTCCAGGTAAAAATTATGGTTTTCATGTGTTTGGTGTTTTTTTGTTTCATCTTGCATTGATGTTTAATTTGTTAATGATAATTGATAAGTACTTGTGATTAAAGAAGTTTAGGATTTGGTTTAGACTTGAAGAGGGGAAAACATAGCAAGGGAAGATCAGATGGTTAGTATTCAAATGAAGCATTCAAACACATAAAACACAAAGAATAACCATTTATACCTTGCTATTTTACCTCTCCCTCAGATTGAGCTTGATGAAGTGGATGATGAGGATGCGCCCTTGATGCTCCACTTGATGTGCTGCTTGCTTGATTTGGATGTGGATTGGTCTCCTTTTCTCAACAAGATTAATGGATTGATATTTGGATTGGATTGTGATAGATAGATGAGGATTTGGATTAGAAGAGGATTGGATAGAGGATCATGAAGACATTATGATGGCTATGAAGAAGATGATTTGGATCAAGGATAAAAGAGAAGCATGACAATGCATGAGAAGTGGATGATTTGTGAGGAGAATAGGCTCCAATTTATAGATTGGAGAAGGCCAATGGAGGGCCAAGATTTATTTGATTATGAAGGGTTGAGATTGATTTTAGATAGAATGCATGGATCAAGGGTGCCTTGGGAAAATAATCAGGAATATAAAATTCCTTGGAAAAAAGGGGGAGAAATTTGAATTTCAAACATGAGGAATTAAAAATTCCAAAATAAGGATGCATTGAGGGATTCAAAGAAATTTGAATTTCTTTGAGAGACTCAATGTTGATGTGACATGAGTGGGAATTAAAAATTGGAGAATAATGATAAGCATGATTATGAGAGATTCTAGGAGGATTAATTAGGTTGAGTGGGATTAGGAAAAGTGATTTGTAGGAATCACATGACTAGGTTAATTAATTAGAATTAATTAATTGAGTGGGTTTAGAGGAAATAATTATTGGAGGGGACTTTAGAAGAATAGGGGAATAATTAATTTATATAAATTAATTATTGGACAATAGTGATGGGATTAATTAAATTAGATTTAATTGATTATGAGAGGAATAAGGATAACACAATTAAATTAATTAATTATGTTGATAGGCTTAAATTAATTAAATATTAATTTTAGGTGTCTACAAGACCAATTCACCCCCCTCTCAATCTTGTGGTGTTTTCAACATAAAAGGTTAGGTCACAATTCATAGCATCATATTCACATGAATATGGATTAAAATTATTACATATAGGCATCATAAATACATCCATAATCATCTATAACATCGTAGTATAAAAAGGTATATATACATGTAACTATCACATAATAGGTACATACATCTATGCATGCTAAATATTGATCTATTTGTAAACCCCAAAGATCCAACCTGTGAGGCCCTACCCCGACCCATCCTATCTCTTCAGTTATTTTCATTTTGGAACTATTTTGGATGCTAGTTTTGACACACTATGGATATAGAACTTTGCATGGTCCCACGATTTTTGGTAACATTGATATATATGGATGCTTCATTTCTATGCCTTGTGGATTATAGAATATTATGTGATTCTAGATTAGGGTAATATTGTGATGAGGCAGGTTATTATCTGAATTTCAGGATTTGATATAATGTTAGGAAAATGTTTGCATATCTTGTAGATGGATCAAATTTTGAGGATTATGAGGAGATTGCTTGAATTGTGACAAATCATATTTCATAATGTCAAGTCTTTGCAAAATGAATGTATTGTATTCTGATTATGTAATATATATCATATGAGGTTATTTGGAAAGTACTAATGTTTAAATTGAGATGTGCAGGAAATTATCCATGTGACCATGGAAATATTATGGAGAATCAAGCCTAGGCCAATGTGCATTAGTAAAACCAGGGGTTGTCTATTTGGAGAGACAACACCCCGTATGTACTGTATTTTATTCGTAAATGTAAAATGTTGCATGAGTGTAATTTGTATTTATTGGATTATTTAAATTGTTTAAGGGACAATTGCCATGTGTTTATTGTGATGTGGAATTATGTTGTAGTGTCACTTGACACCTATGTAGTATGTTGTGTTGGCAATTTGTCATGTCACCTTTTTGAAAGTTTTATTTTTGTTAATAGTTATATCCCCTAATTATCCTTGAAGGAACCAAGAAATCTAGGTTAGAGAGCCACAAGGAAGGTCAACTCAGAGTTGACCCGTAGGTTAACTTCAGGTGGACTTTCTGAAGGTCAAATCAACTCCTAGAGTCAATTTTAGAGCTTTTCTATTAGGCCTCATGGGGTACCTATGGGTGAAGGCCAAAATTGGCCATGTGTCCTTCCCTTAGGACTTGTTTAACCACCCAAAAAAGTGGTTTTCCCAAGATGGACGAATTCCATCTATAGGAGTGCCCTCCTTGGTAGGATAACCTTCTTGGAGATAGTAATCCCTCTTCCCCATTCCATTTCCCTTCTCTAGACACCTAGGTTAGGGAGTGTGTAAGACCTAGGGAAGACCAACCCAATGGGAGATCTCTCACACTATCCAAGAGGTTGGAAGGAGTGAGAGAGGCCTTCTTAGGCTAAGAATGGAAGCTTAGTGAGCTAATCACCCACTCTCCATTCTTGGAGATTTTTGGAAAAAACTTGGAAGAAAAAAACCAGTTTTAGGAATTAGAGGAATTTGGGGGCCAACGATTGCAGAAAGTTGTGTGGATTGGGCAGCTCATCTCCAACTAAATTTAGCATACCTATTGGCAGAATAAGGTTGGTTGTTATCTCCTCTTGGTTTTGTTGTTTATGTTAGTTATGTTGTTTGTAGAAGGAAAGAAATGCTTGTAAAGAAAGTGTGTATGTAAATTGTGTGTTGAAGAAAATAATGTGTAGTTTCATTTCTCTGTTTTGTGTTCTTGTTTTGGGAGTGTCCAAGATCTTCTACTCTTGGGAGAGTAGGATGATCTTGGGGTGGAAGAAGCATGACAGCCTTGGGTGAGAGGCTCTCCTTAAGGAGAGTGATCTCAAGGGTGTCCTTTGTGACCCTTGCTGCATAGCCTTGTGTATGCATTTGGGGGTCATAAGGGGAGAGAAATGGCTTTGAGCCTTTGGGGGGCATAAGGTGGTTGGGATGAATTCTGTTGAGTATTTTGTGTTGCCATGAGGTGGCTTGTGATATATTTTTTTTTGGCTGCAGTCTCCCCAATGGTACTTGGTCCACTTCCACCCGTAGATTGATCATCACAAAATGTGGTGATAGTGTAGCTTGGGATGGGAAAGTGTATGTGTTGTGTGTTTTCCCTATTGTTGTGTTGTATTGCCTGATTGTAACCCATCTAGGTCTTGGTTCTCCTAGCTCGGGGGTGGCTTCTGGTAAGCCTAGGCTGGGAGGTGAGCATCCCATGGTCACAGTCCTAAAACTTTACTTGCAGGTGGCTTGGGGAAAAAGACTAGGAGTTGCAGATTTTGTGTTGCAGACTTCTATTCAGATTTCTTATTTTTATTTAAATGCAGAAAGGAAGAAAGAAATGTAACCTTATGCTTTGTAGCAAAAGAAAAAGAAGAGAAAGTGCATATGTAGATATAGGGCTTAAAATGATTCTGTTTCTGTTTAAATAAATGTAATTATTATTTTCTGTGTAAAGATTAGAAAAAAAAAGGGGACTGTTAGATTATCTACCCATTTTCTTATTTGGGCTATTGTAACTATCATTCTGGAAAAACAATGTAAATGTAATTCTTTTTATTATATTTTTATGTCTATTGTGTTTGCTATAGTCTACATTTAAATCTGGTCTATAACATGTTTATTTACTACATTAGTAAGGAAAAGAAAAAGAAATGCAGTAGGGTTATTATTTACTTGCATAGCTTAAATTCTGTTAATTTTATGACTGTTTTAAAAAAAGAGTGAACTAGTATTGTTTTTTATTTCTCATTATTTACT